>NC_047145.1:330000-630000 GCF_009829125.3 Periophthalmus magnuspinnatus | reverse complement strand
CAGAGCCTCATGTGTCTCCACAAAAAGCTCTGGGCTTCAGTAAAGGTCAGTTTCTGTCTAAAACAGATTTTCTGCTGCTCCTGCACAAAGTTTATCACAAAAATCAGACTCACTGCTCAAGTTTTTTATAAAGAGTTCACTTAAAAGTCTGGGGTTAATTAAACTGAAGATTAAATACAGTTTAGTCTGATGTGAGAAGAAACTGTGTAAAGAAGCGACGTCACCACAGCTTCAGCTCCACATGAAGCTCTACAGCACGTGTCAAACTCAAGGCCCGTGGGCCAAATGTGGCCCGCCACGTCATTTTATTTGGCCCTTGACAAAGTAAATCAAAACGTCTGACTGTCTTAAAATATCAGTTTATCAGCAGAGATACACAGTTACACAGACATTTTTTCACATCTGTGCAGATCCATATGTAATATTAGTAACTTAAATATGTAATAAATATAGAAACGGTTAATTAACGAGATTAAAAAGTAGTTGTATTTATTTTACATTACATTTGGTCACATTTAGTTACATTTATCTTCCAGTTACATCTGAGCCACCATTTTGTAGATGTGACTCTGTGAAAATGAGTTTGACGCCGCTGGTCTATGGTCCCCGGGGTCAGGTGGGCGTGGATCGGCCAATCAGGAACAAGTATGATCCATCTGAACATACACTGCTGCTTATGAGGGAAAAACACAGGGAAGAAATATCAGAGGAGACGGAAAAACTTCCTTTTCTTTCTTTATTCTTTATCTGTCAGGGCCCATGTACAAAGTCATTAATCTCACAAAAGAAAAGATGATTTGGACCAGATTTAGCTACAGTTTTTTTTTCCCTCTGCAGGTGACACACAGACACACAGTTCATCGTTAACATCAGCAGAAAAATACAATAAATGTATCAAAATAAATCCATGTCCTGTGGAGTATTTTTCCTACAGTCCAAACCAATAAAAAAAAATAAAAATAAATTATTAAACACGACTAATTTCTGCAGAATCAATGAGCAAAGATCTAAACTCTTCGTCTGAGGTGACAGGTGAGCTCTTTCCTTTCACATGTGTCACTGAAACAAACAAATCTGATTGGACGATGACGTTTGACCCGATGTCGTGGCCGCGGTGACCCGACTGACCCGACTGACCCTCCGCACAAACGCGTCAGTCTGGAACTTCTCGGCGTTACATAAATCTACAGGCTCCTCCGTTTCTCCAGTCTCTTGTTTTATCTTATTTAAACTTTCACTTTAATTGGCGTTTGCTCCGTTTGTTCCCACGTAACTCGGCAACAGCCTCATGACCTGTGCGTCCAATTAGAAACCCCGAAACCATGACCCAGATGACAAAGGTATAATATCCCATTAAAAGGCCAATTTAAATTCCCCGATGGTTCTGGGAGAGCGAACACGGGCCAAATGTAAGAGAACACGCTAATGAATATTACAGAGGGTCACAGAGGAGCCGTGCCTCCTGCTAGCATCTACACGTCTATAATCCCGGCGCAAATCAGATCGGCGCCGCGCTGAACCCAGGTAATTGCGGCGGGTCCGTGATAAGCCGCTGTAATGGAACTCTGTCAATCACCGCGTCTCGTATCCCTCCGCCGTCTCCCGGGTGTTTGCTCCGGCTCAATGAAGAGATCCAGGAGTCGGTGACATTTGGGCGTGCTGCGGCGGCGGGAGCGGGGAATAACGCTCTGATGTAATTTCATTAACTGTGAGAAAGTAAAGGCAAATTTACCGTATGAAAAGCAATTACGGCGGCGCTGACTGGAGCTTTTATTCTGAGCTAAAAGGTCCCACTCTCATTGTCTGAGCGCGCGGAGACCAGCGCCGCCCATTTACCTCATGAGCTATTTATCATGCAAGCTAAACACGGGCCCCGCGCTAACGGCTAATTATTTGGCCTCAAGGTCGCGGCGGCGCAAACACAATGATCCTGTGATAAGTGCGGCCTCATCAGACGCTATTCTCTCAGAGCGTGTGGGTCATTAACGCGCCGCTCTGAACCAGGAAGCGGCGCAGGTGCAGCCGGACGGCCCACACCTGCGCGTTTCCATGGAGACGGTGTCCCTCTGGCTGTAATGTTCCACAGTGTGACATAAAACAGACCCGTCGCCACGAATGTTCCACAGTTTGAGTCTAACTTTGTATTTCCAGAGAATCGGCCTCCAGGAAGTTACAGCATAAACATTTAACACACACATTAATAACTCTTTTGTTTCTAAATATTCGTCTTTTATTTTTCCAGAGCCTTTTGAACGACTCTTCCCACATTAATCTGAACAAATCCAGTACCGAGGAACGAGCCTCATTGTCTATGGGTCAAACTCGACATTTTAATCCCAGAGACGCCCCGAGAGTAAACGCCATTAAAGGAATAATAAGTGTTTTTCACAGACAGGGGGCAGTATCTCCACAGACCTGACTCGTCCTGATTTCTTCCTGTGGGTCGATCTTAAAGAAAAGGTGTTTGTGAATAAACCTCAGACGATAAACGACTTAAAACAGAATATCGAGGATCAAATTAGGTCATTTTTACTTCCCCGAGTTTAAGTCGTGATAAGTTCAAGTGTAAGTGAATAATTATAACTGTAAATATTGACAAAAATCTGGGAAGGTTCAGTTTATCTGCGGCTAAAATTTGGTGAGTTTAACGTAAGAATTAAAGGAGCGACTGAAGATTTAAAAGTGTCAAAATTTTTAAAGCATTTTCTTGCGTTTTATTAATGTTCAGATCTTGATTTACAGACACAATAGTGAAATAAAAACCCCAGGATCATGTAGAGGGTTAATACGAACATTTAAGACCAGAATGTGTCTTGTCTTGTCTTGTGTCTTGGCGGCACGGTGACTGAGTGCCATCACTCATGTCTCACAGCAAGAAGGTTGGTTCGATCCCCGGGTCACCAGGCCTTTCTGTGTGGAGTTTTTCATGTTTCTCCCCGTGTCTGGATGGGTTTCCTCCGGGTACTCCGGTTTCCCCCATCAACCAAAACATGAACGCCCTTCAGACAACTGTTGTTGTGATTTTGGGCGTTACAAAAATAAATGAATTGAATTGAATTGAATAGAATGAGTCTGAAGCAGCAGAGACAGAGAGAGGACAGAGATTTTCAATAGAAAGTGAATTGGAGCCAGAGTTGATGGAACAGGAAGTGCGACATGATCACTTCCTGTTTGTAGCGCGGTGGCTAACAGGTTAGCTCTGTCCATTTATATAAACAGACTGTGGTCTCATCTTTGTCGTCTTTATTCTAAACGTTGAGCTGTGGTTGATGAAGTTTTCAATTTTATAGTAAAAATACAGAGGTAAAAAATGACACATCTACTTAAGTAAAAGTGTTTAAGTACTTGTTAAAAAAAAGTATTTTAAGAGTAAAAAGTAAAGTGTTATTATTTGTTAAAGTGTAAATGTAGAGATAATTAGATAATTAGATAATAACAACATGAAACAATGTCTGAATTTTTCTTATGAATCTTTTCTTTTTATTTTTGTTGGATTTATTTATTTTTGTGTTTTTATTTTTGTTTTGCTCAAAGCTGAAGCTCGAACTCTTAAACTTTAGTCGGATGTTTCCACGAACGTGATAAAAAAAAAACCTCAAATCAGATGAAAAGTACTTTTACTTTTCATTCTGTTCATAAATGTGTAGTAGAAAGTACAGATACTGCTCTCAAATGTACTCAAGTAAAAGTAAAAGTACACACACACACACACACACACACACACACCTACACACACACACACACACACACACACGGGTCGGTTGCATATTTATTTTCAGGACCTAAATGCTCCTCTTCCTCCTCTTCCTCCTCTTCCTCGTCTTCCTCCTCTTCCTCCTCTTCCTCCTCTTCCTCCTCTTCCTCCTCTTCCTCATCTTCCTCCTCTTCCTCGTCTTCCTCCTCTTCCTCGTCTTCCTCCTCTCCCTCCTCTTCCTCCTCTTCCTCCTCTCCCTCCTCTTCCTCCTCTCCCTCCTCTTCCTCCTCTTCCTCCTCAGACTGATCTTTGATTCAATCATATAAAACTTAGTCCATCGTCTCAGTTAAAACGTCGGCGCCGTGTCCTCGCCGTCTGTTTCCACGACGACTCGTTTAATCAAACACAATTTATCGGGTAAAATTTCATTCATTTCCACAGGCGAAAAAATGAACATGTGACGTGAGATTAAAAGAGGAGAAGAAGAAGAACGCTGACGGACGAAAGAGAGGGAAGAGAGGAGGAGGGAGGAGGAGGAACAGAAGAACGCTGACAGACAAGAACGAGAGGGAGGAGGGGCGGGCAAGGAGAGGAACGAGGGGAGGAATGAGGAAAGAGGGAGGAGGAGGAGGAATGAGAGGGAGGAGGAACAGAAGAATGATGACAGACGAATGAGAAGAATGAGAGGAGGAGAGAGGGAGGAGGAACAGAAGAACACTGACTGATGAACGAGAAGAATGAGAGAAAGGAGAGGAGGAATGAGGAGAGAGGGAGGAGGGGTGGGTAAGGAGAGGAACGAGGGGAGGAAAGAGGAAAGAAGGAGAAGGAGGAGGAACGAGGAGGAACAGAAGAATGATGACAGATGAACGAGAAGAATGAGAGAAAGGAGAGGAGGAATGAGGAGACAGGGAGGAGAAATGAGAGGAAGGAGCAGAAGAACGCTGACGGACGAAAGAGGAATGAGAGGAGGAAGAGAGGGAGGAGAACAAGGAGAGGAACGAGGGGAGGAATGAAGGGAGAGAGAGAAGAGAGGAAGGGGAACGAGAAGGAGGAACAGAAGAACACTGACAGATGAATGAGAGGAAAGAGAGAAGGAATGAGGAGAGAGGGAGGAGGAGGAACAAGAAGGAGGAACAGAAGAACACTGAAAGACGAACAAGAAGAATGAGAGGAGGAATGAGGAGAGAGGGAGGAACAGAAGAACTCTGACTGACGAACGAGAAGAATGAGAGGGAGAAGAGAGGGAACAAGGAGAGGAACGAAGGGAGAGCGAGGAGAGAGGGAGGAGGAATGAGATGAATGAGGGGAGAAGAGGGTGAGGAGAACAGGAGGAAGAGGAACAAGTTACTTCAATAGATTTTTTCATGTGATACTTTTACTTTTACTACTGCTACTACTACTAGTTTTTAGTATTTTTTGCTCCAGTATCTGTACTTTTACTTAAGATAATGCAGTACTTGTTCCTCTCTGACGCTCGTTTCTTTAAATCTCTAATAATCACTTTACACATTCAAATATAAAATCCACTTTTTTCCAGTTTTCCGTCTTTATTTCAGCTCCAGATCTTCAGCTTTGTCCCGTTTTCCTTTGACAAACTCACACTTCTGCTTTAAAAACCCCACATTTTCCTCATAAAACAGAGCCGTGGGGTCAGATGTGGAAGTTAAAAAATCGATGGTGGCCTTTCTACGCACAGCTCCGCGTTCGGCGCCCCCCGCTGGTAGAGTGCCCCCCCCCCTTCAGCGGCGCAGAATAGACGGACCGCGGGCTGGAGGTCAAAACAGACCCACCTCTCAGTCCACGAGACGCACAAAAAGAGACTTACAAAACCACACCGAGTCCACTCAGATCAGCACAAAAGCAGGACCGGAGCGGAGCTGTGGAGAGGGGGCGCGGGTAAAGGGGGACATGGGTCTGAATGGGCGTCGTGTGGAGCGGGGGGGACGCGGCGTGGACCGGGGAGGTCAGAACACACGGGGGACGCCACTGTTTTTAGACATTTGGAAACGCTCCCTCCACTGAGAAGAAATCTAAAGTAACAGTGAGTCACAGAACACGCCGCGCCAAGTCAGCTGGAGCTCCGCCTTTAATGCTATCACCGCTAACGCTACAGCGAACCGACGATCTCCCAACGAGGCGACTCCTGAGTGACTTATGAAACGCACCACTCAAGGTTTTCAGAGACATTGAATTAGCTCCACCGTGAAGAGAGAACTTTGAATTTTCTTTGCCGTGTGTCGTAAACATAGACTGTTTATATAAGTGGACGATGCTAACCTGCTAGCGCCGCGTTCCAAACAGACACTCCGTTAATTAACCCTCTACATGATCCTGGGGTTTTTATTTCACTATTGTGTCTGTAAATCAAGATATGAACATTAATCTTTCCCTCCTGTTAGCATTAGCATTAGCATTAGCGACAGGTTTGATCCCTGCTAAACCAGAGGTGTGGGCAGGAGCAGGCGTGACCTTCCACAGCCTCGCACTGGATTGGCTCTTTGGTTGCTATGATACTCGTGGTCAGAATTCCAAATGTTCCTGCTCCAGATCGTCTCTGTACCTGCTCGGGCCTCACTGAGCTTCATTTGGATCTGAATCTGTGGGTGACAAACTGTTTTACACTTTTTTTTTCACTCTGGCCCACAGTAAACGGAGCTGCAGACAGGAGGTCTCAGAGCGGCTCCGTGATCTGGAACGAGGTGCGGCCTGTGCAGTCCGCCCTGACAGTAAAAGTGTTTGGAAACGAGCAAAAAAAGCGCTGGGATGGAGTAAATTTATGTGAATGGGAACTGTACAGAAATAAAGTGAACAGAACTAAATCTAGAGCCACAGGGGGGCGCTCTACAGAGCCACCAACATGTGTGAAAACAACATATGAGACACATAAATAATCATCATGAAGTGAACATTAAAAGAGAAGAAGCAGAATAAAACTCTCTCAGCTCAGACAAACTGAACAGAAGAGTCACTGATGCTTCTGTTTAACAAAGAGCTCATGATATTTGTCTTAAAAACATAAAAACTACACTTATCTTCTATGTTTTTATAACTGTGTCTTGTGGCTCTTGGACCTCCAGATCGTTTCGTAGAATAGTTTCCATTCATAAAGCTCCAGTCGCAGTGGCGTTCAGGGACGGTGGGTTTTCTCGCTCTCGTCAAAGCGACAGTGAGACTCGACGCACAAAAGGCTGTTGTGTTGTTGCTGCTGAAAAGGCAATAAAAGGTCTGCTGATGATTACACAGATCTGTGTCGCAGGATTCTCGTCTGATTGCTATCATTAGCATCATTAGCATCATTAGCATCATTAGCGTCATTGCTCATTAGGGGAAAAGCAGCTGACAATAAGACGACTTGATTTCTGACTCATGGAAACTTTTCAGAAAACTAGAAACAGAACAGAAATCTCAGGTTAAACCAACACTTTTCTGGATAAATCTGCGACACAGACGGAGACGCGGGTCACGTGACGGACTGGACGGGTCATCAGCAACGATTTAAAGGTCCTATATTACACAAAATGGACTCATGTGAGAGTTTAAGCCAAAAGTAAAATCTGTAACTGGACAAACGGTTGTAGGAGTGAAGTCATGTCTCATTCACTCGTTTTCACTCCTACAACTGTTTTGGCTTTTACTTTGGATCAGACCTGGACAACGGAAGGACACAACCTTTTTTTAAGCCTTATTTATTTATTTATTTATTTATTTATTTATTTATTTATTTATTTATTTATTTATTTATTTATTTATTTATTTATTTATTTATTTATTTATTTATTTATTTATTTATTTATTTATTTATTTATTTATTTATTTTATTTTATTTATTCATTCATTCATTTATTTTATTTACTTATTTTATTTATTTATTTATTTATTTATTTATTTATTTATTTATTTATTTATTTTATTTTATTTATTCATTCATTCATTCATTTATTTTATTTACTTATTTTATTTATTTATTTATTTATTTATTATTATTATTATTTTTTTTTAATTTGGCTCTAATCTGCATCACATAAAGTCTTGTGATCTAATCCAAACACAGTCTCATCATGAAATAATCCATCACTTTTGTATCTTCTCGTCTTCAGATTTTCGTGTTTATTTATTTTTTCTTTTGGTGACCCTTGACCTTGTTTCTCTGGACGTGTCTGAGCCGCTGTGACTCGTCCAGGACTGACCCTCGTCTAAAACATGTTTTATAATCTGGACGATGACACAGGAGATATTTAGACATTTTGATGGAAAGTTATTTTTATTTGTGAATATTCTTTCTCTGGATGAGTCTGTAAAAATGACCGGGATTAATCAGGTTAAAACGTGATAAAACATTTAAACTGCAAGCGGTGATAAAGGCACCTTAGTTTAGGGCCCAGTGTGACTTTACAGGGGGCGCTGGAGAGCCATTTTAAAAAATAGAAGTTTAATCCACACTTGATTTTGTCCAGCTCATCAAAATACATAATCACTACACTGGGTTTTGTCTGAAAGTTTGCAGACGTTTGCAAAACTTACATGAATTGTTATTCTTTCAAAATGGCCGCCTCATTAAGCGCTCGTAATAACACACCCAAAGATTCTGTTAATGATTCGAACAACGTCTGACCCCAGATATGTCCTGATGATACCACCTCAGTTTGGAGTTTGTCAGATAAAAACTCTACGACACGTTCGGTAAAGTACGAGGTCGACATTTTGGACGTCTGTATAATTAAATTCAAAATGGCCGCCTTCACGTCGGGCCCAATAAACCTTTCTGCCCATTTTACACTGTTTCCTCATCACACACAGACCTGGAGTTGTGTTTTTGTTTCATTCTCACATGTTTAACACACAAACCTGCAGAAAACACTCTGTTCCACCTTGTGATGTCATCGTGTGGTGATACAGGAAGTGCTCCACTGTGTTTTTAAACTCCACACACCTTCATTTATAGAATCATTTGGATCATTTCAGTCCTGGAGTTGTCTCTTATCTCGACTGAACTAAAGGTAAAAGGAGGAGTTAACATGAAAACTACCACTTGATGACATCACAAGGTGGACAGAGCGTTTTGATCTTTGTAGATGTTACAGACGAATAATAAAGTGCGACTCAAACATGTGAATGAAACAAAACACAACTCCAGGTCTGTTTTTGACGCACTAACTCCGTTCTCACGTGGATTAAAGCTCCAACAGTCAGTTTGTGTGATACAGGAGCTTTAAAACATTTGTACATCTTTAATTAAAATATTGTCTTTCCGTTTCTCCGTCAGCGCTCAGAGGTTTGTGGCGTCGGGGTTCGGGGCAGTGAACGCCTCGAGCCAAAACTGGACCAGAGCTGCTGAAAACCATTTGGGAGGAGGGTTTGTGAGTCCCAGAGGATCGAGCGGCAGATGGTCCAAAAGTTTAGTCCCAGCGATTAAAAAAACAAATAAATGCTTTTTGTTGAACTGGTGAAACATCTGACGTTGAATTCAGGGATAATTCTCTAACAAATATTTATTGTTTTTATGTAACTATAGAAATGAGGAGGCGTAGAAGTGAGGACGGCTAATGCTAATGCTAATGCTAACGCCCAGAGGAGGTTAAATGCAGACTGTGGAGGCTCTGCGGTGGACGATGAACTTAGTAAAAACGACGGAGAGAGCAGCCCGACAACAGAGCTAACACCGCGACGGAGCTAACACCGCAAAAGAGCTAACACCGCAATGGAGCTAAGACCACGACGGAGCAAACACTGCAACAACAGTAAAACAGACTTTGTTTACTCTGCAGCATTAGCCTCGTGCTGATGATGATGATTTTTTCCAGGTTCAGTGTTGTTTTATTCCTCTCTCTAGTACAAGGTGAAAGTGAAAGTGAAAGTGAAAGTACACGTTTGACTGATACTGATACAAATACCACAGACTGTATAAAGTGACTGAGTGTGACGTCACCACAGCGTTCGGCTCCAGATGAAGCTCATCGATGCTAGCAGTTAGCGGCTAATCTGTAGCTAGTGATTATCATGATTACACAAAATGTTCCATCAATAAATATTGTTTTGTTTATTTATCCCGATGTCTCCAGGCCCATCGTCATGACGACAGCTCTGTGCAGACAGAGGAGCAGACAGAGGAGACAGAGGAGCAGACAGAGGAGACAGAGGAGCAGACAGAGGAGCAGAGAGGAGCAAACGGAGGAGCAGATGGAGGAGCAGACAGAGGAGACAGAGGAGACAGAGGAGCAGACGGAGGAGAAGACAGAGGAGCAGACAGAGGAGACAGAGGAGACAGAGGAGCAGACGGAGGAGAAGACAGAGGAGCAGACAGAGGAGACAGAGGAGCAGACGGAGGAGCAGACAGAGGAGCAGACAGAGGAGACAGAGGAGCAGACAGAGGAGAAGACAGAGGAGCAGACAGAGGAGCAGACAGGAGGAGACAGGAGGAGCAGACAGAGGAGCAGACAGAGGAGCAAACAGGAGAAGACAGAGGAGCAGACAGGAGAAGACAGAGGAGCAGACAGGAGCAGACAGAGGAGCAGACAGAGGAGCAGACAGAGGAGACAGAGGAGCAGACAGGAGGAGACAGAGGAGCAGACAGAGGAGCAGAGAGGAGCAAACGGAGGAGCAGACGGAGGAGCAGACAGAGGAGACAGAGGAGCAGACAGAGCAGACAGAGGAGCAGAGAGGAGCAGACGGAGGAGCAGACAGAGGAGCAGACAGAGGAGCAGAGAGGAGCAAACGGAGGAGCAGACAGAGGAGCAGACAGAGGAGACAGAGGAGCAGACAGAGCAGACAGAGGAGCAGAGAGGAGCAGACGGAGGAGCAGACAGAGGAGCAGACAGAGGAGCAGACAGAGGAGCAGAGAGGAGCAAACGGAGGAGCAGACAGAGGAGCAGACAGAGGAGACAGAGGAGCAGACAGAGGAGCAGACAGAGGAGCAGACAGAGGAGACAGAGGAGCAGACAGAGGAGCAGACAGAGGAGGTTGTGTTTCGTGAGGAGCAGGTTCAGACTGGTCTAATGTAAAAGTCGTGTACAGAGCAGAGGAGACACTGAAGTGATGCATCATGGGAGTTTTTTGGGCGACAAATAAAAAAAACATTTGACCTGATGTAGATTTGGACAGAACGGCTTCATTTTAATAGTTAATCGTTAGAATATAGTTAAAAAATCCACAGGGACGTGAGGTAAAGGCAGAGGAACCAACATGATTTTTGCTCTTTTTCATTTATTTTTTTAATTTTTATGTCTCAAATCAAATTGTAAAGAATCTTCGGGTTTATATTTGAAATAAAACACGTGTAAAAAATAATAAACACCTCACAACCTAAAAATATATGAATAAAATGTTTGTTTTTTTGCAAAATCTCCACAGCAACAACCACAAAAATGCATTACACTGGTCAAACTCACAGGTTGGAGGTGCGATTCCAGCTCCTACAGATGAACGCTGTTGTTGTGTCCTTGGGCAAGACACTTAACCGACCTCACCCCAGTGTGTGTGCGTGAATAGTTCAGTAGTTCCTTGATATAAATCGCTTTGAGAATCTTGAAAATGGAAAAAACTCTGTATAAAAACGTGACCTTTTACCTTTTACCAAACCAAAAAACGAATCACAAATGAACATCGTATAAAAGTAAAAAAGTGGATTTTTATGTCTGAAAAACGGCTTATTCCTGATCTTTATTTCTCCATTGTGCTCCTCGCGGTCGCTTCCGTCGGCTCGTTATCGTCGTCGTTTTCAGATCCATCTCCCTCGTTAATGTTTGCTTTATCTAAACACAACAGGTTCCTTAAAAACCCGGCGGCGTCGCGGCGAATCCGACCTGAGCAGCTGCGTCGCATAAACCCTAATGAATTCTGCATTAACAAACATAACGGCGCCTCGTCTCAAACTCGTTATCTGCTCCGAACTGTCGCGCAAATAACAGCTTCATCAAATCCAGAATTAATTGCGGTGAATTATTAAAGCCTTATGGGGGAATCTGACACGGAGGCGGATGTCATGACGACCACAGAACTGCCTCCGTTTAATTCCTGCTTTACCGGAAAAGTCGATAGTGTTGCTTTGCTCATCAATAGAGTCATTTCCACAGGGCGAGCGCAGCTTTCGTTACACAAAATGGCCACTAATTATCTGGGATTGATAATATTGATGAGACAGTTGGCGAGGCAGAGGATACAGTCAGAGGAGCCGAGAGGAACACGATATTTCTCAAACATCGATCAACTTTTATTTTTAGTTCTGCGTCTTTATGAGGCTCAAAATATTACAAATTATAATGTTTTTTTTTAAAGTTTATCTATTTTTTTCTCCCCTCATCTTGGCCGCTCCTCGGGTTGTTCTGATACGACGTTGGTCTGGACAAAACCCCCGATACCGCACGTTTTTCAGGTATCGGCGAGTACGCAGAGCAATGATTTTTGGTTTATACATTTTTTAATAAATAAATAATAATAAATAAATAAGCAGCTTGTTCGTGACGGTCGGGCTCATATCCTCCTCCATGTCGTACCATGTGACCGCTCTGACCAATCAGAGCTTGAGTTTAGGTGGAGCGGACACAGAGCGTAGTCAAAGCTAACGATTAGAAAGAGTTTTTAAGAGACGTTTTTAACAGACGGATTTGAGCTGAGAAACAGTTTATGATCTGAAAAAAGGTAAAACTCGCTTTAAAACTGGACCTTGGTGAAATCTGTCAGTCTTTGGATTTTTTTGTTGTACCAATGAGCGACCACTAGTCCGACTCAAGAGCTCAAACAGCAGCACCCTCCAGTTATTTTAAAAGAATCATGCGCTAACACGACGGCAGCGTAACAGGACAATACTGCTAACACGACAAGAGCGAAAAAACCACAACAGCACTAACACGACAACAGCGTCAACACGACGACAGCGCTAATACAACAACACAGATGTAGTTTCCTCTTCATAATGATCCACCTTCTCCGAGGGTGAGGTCTTTTTTCAGGCCTCACTGTTTTTATCCTCACACTGTGGCACAAAGTGAGAGTGAAAGTGAAAGTGAAAGTGAAAGTGCTTAAATCAGCTCAACTCGTCATCAGGATCGTTAAACGTCTGACTCTGACACTTGAGCCTCAAAATCTCATTTATTTTTCTGGATGTTCTTTTACTTCACTCATCTTTTGTTCTTGTTACAAAATGGAGCCTGAGTCGACGTCTTCACACTGTGTGGTATCGTACTAGTATCGGTATCAGTGAGCACACTAAGGCCGAGTATCGGTATCGAATCAGATATCGGACCAAAGCTTCTCTCTGCTTCAACGTGAGAAACACAACAACAGAGACAAATCTGTCAGAAAACTGAGGATAAATGAGTTTTAAGATGGACGCTTCAAACTCAAACTGCTAACGAAGCTAACAAAGCTAACAAAGCTAACGAAGCTAACGAAGCTAACGAGCCGGGGAGGTTCACACAGCTGAGGATTCTGGGTAATTACTTGAACACACCTCAAGGTTTAATCTGTGACGAGGAGGAGAGTGAGTGACAGCGAGGAGCAGTGATCAATGCCCCGCCCCACTGAGTCTGTATGGTTCTCATCTCTGTGGATTATTCGGTACGGGTCCCCGGCCCGGTGTTTAGGGACGACTGATCTGAACCACCTCAGAAACAAATCCGCTGATCTGTGACGTGTCACTGAGGGGGCGGGGCCAAGTCCCACAAGACCAGACTCAAAACTGGATCCACAAGAACCAAGACAGAATTTAGACTTTTTGTCTCCTGAAGAGTTTGTATAAATGACCCCTCTGACCTCGGGGTCAGTGAGTTTGTATAAATGACCCCTCTGACCTCGGGGTCAGTGAGTTTGTATAAATGACCCCTCTGACCTCGGGGTCAGTGAGTTTGTATAAATGACCCCTCTGACCTCGGGGTCGCTGTGGTAAACACGTTTATCATCACAGATCCACACGGCGGCGTTTTCCAAAGCCGTCGTCGTTAAGATCTGACCATATTTTTGGGCTGATTGTTTTACCCAAATCCTTAGATTATTTATATACAAATGAAAATGCTGGCGGACCCTGACCTCTGACCCCTGACCTCTGACCCCTGACCCTGATGTATCATCTCTATTTATCAACACAATAGTTTTTAGTGAATCTGTAAATCTCTGCGTCTGAAGTAGAATGTGATTCTTAGTTTGTTGGACGTTGGGGGACGATGTCTCTGACCTGAGGACGTCCTGAGGAGCTGGAGGAAGCGTCTGGGGATGAGTGGGAGAGCAGTTCACCTGTGAGTGAATGTTCAGTATGAACTCGTTTATGTGTTTATCCTTTGGACTTTACATTTATTTACATTTGGCTCAATTATTAAATGATCATTATTTTCATGAATTTATTCAAAGTTGTATTTTCAGAGATTTCTACAAGTTTGAGTAAAATTTATCAATCTGCATCAAGGCATTAGTCCTGGTTTAGACCTGGTTTAGTCCTGGTTTAGTCCTGGTTTAGTCCCGGTTTAGTCCTGGTTTAGACCTGGTTCAGTCCTGGTTTAGTCCCGGTTTAGTCCTGGTTTAGACCTGGTTTAGTCCTATTTTAGTCCTGGTTTAGTCCTGGTTTAGACCTGGTTTAGTCCTATTTTAGTCCTGGTTTAGTCCTGGTTTAGTCCCGGTTTAGTCCTGGTTTAGACCTGGTTCAGTCCTGGTTTAGTCCCGGTTTAGTCCTGGTTTAGACCTGGTTTAGTCCTATTTTAGTCCTGGTTTAGTCCTGGTTTAGTCCCGGTTTAGTCCCAGTTCAGTCCTGGTTCAGTCCTGGTTTAGTTCCTGATGTTTATTTTCGTCTCCATTTGTCGTTTTCTTCTTCTTCTCTAAAACTCTAAATTCCTGTGTTGCCGTTTTCTTCTTTCATTTTAATTTAGTCGTTTAGTTTAAATCTTTCACGTCTCTGTCGTTTAAAACACTTCACTGTCGTAGATTATCACCGCGGCAGAAAATCCCCCGGACTGTTCCCCACAGTCCGTCCCGTCTCCGCCCCCGCGCCGTGTGACATCACTAAAGCCGTTCAAGGACTGCGCTTCATTTTGAGAGAAAGCCTGTCACATGTGATTGATTGTGATGATATAAGCGAGCCCTGAGCGCGGCCGTGTGTCGAGGAGCCGCCGGCCGAAGCTCGCACTTTATCGGCCTCACACGAGCGGATTCATCTGCGCCTGATTGTATTAAAATATGTACGAAAGCGTTTGTAAATCCTCCGTGTTAGAGACGTCCAAACGTGAGCGCGGCAGATGGAAATACTTCTGAAGATTTATTTTGCCTGGAGATGTGCGCGTGTGATTCCAGCGAGGTTTTCTTAAGTTCACGGTCAGGGGAACGTTCAGACGAGGAAGTTCAAAGCAAAAAACATGGAGTTATTTACGTCGCTGTGTGTTTTCTGCTCTTAAACTGTGTAAAGACGTCGACTTAGAGAAACGTCACCGCCGCCTCTGGCTCCAAATGAAGCTCGACGAGGCTCAGGTTTGGAATTCTGACCCTGAGTATCATAGCAACCAAAGAGCCAATCAGGAGCGAGGCTGTTGAAGGTAACGCCCCTTAGCAACGCTGTCAATCAAACCTGTTGCTAACGCTAACAGGAGCGACCTCGGGGACAGAAGGACCTGATTTGTCTGTTATTAATGTTCATATCCTCCCCCCCCCAAAAAAAAAGAAACTCAAAATGACTAAAATAAATTAAAAAAAAAACTAAAAGTAACAAAAAATAACAAAATAACTTTAAAAAAATAAAATAAAAAATAAAAATAAAAAACTGACAAAAAAACAACTCAAAAAAAGGAAAAAAACACAAAATAACAAAAAAAATTAAGAAAATAAACAAAAAAAAAATTATAGTAAAAATAAAAAAACAAAAAAATAAAAAATAAAATAAAAAACCCAAAACTTAAAAAATAAACTCAAAATAACCCCAGGATCATGTAGAGGGTTAATACGAACATTTAAGACCAGAATGAGTCTGAAGCAGCAGAGACAGAGAGGACAGATTTTACATAGAAAGTGAATTAGCAGAAAATAAACTCAAAATAACAAAAAAAAAAAACTTAAAAAAACTTAAAAAAAAACAATCAAACTCAAAATTTTAAAAATAAAATAAAATAACTAAAAAAAATGAACCCCAAGATCATGTAGAGGGTTAATATGAACATTTAAGACCAAAATGATGAGAGTCAACGGAGCAGGAAGTGCCCACAAGGTCGTGGGTCGCAGGGTCAGAGGCTGAGGTGGAGAGCTGGGTCGGAGACAGAGGAGCAGAGTGGAGAAGCGAAATCGAGGTGGAGACACGGACGAATAAACCGGAACATGACACGAAGGAAAACCTGTGGAAATACCTGGAGATGACAAGAAAATACTGGAAGGCGACAAGACGATCCGGCCCTGAGCGTCGGATCCTCAGTCTTTTGTCTTCACGGGTGGAGCTGGATCGTGTGACCAGAGGCAGGTGTGTGGAGGCGGTGCCAGAGTCTCCGCCCAGTCCAGGCTCAAACACAGAAGAGGAGGGGGGAAACAGCACAGAACGCACAAAAAACCCAAATCCTGACAGCCCGGAAAGTTCCACAGTATGTCATTCATTTTATCCTGTTTTTTAATCGCTAAATACATTGCTGTAGTGGGCTCGCCTCTCCGCAGATCTGGATCTTGGCTGCATGACGTCCTGGACAGACTTTTGAGCCGCAAAGAAATAATCTGTCGTCGAGCAGGTTAGAAAAGTGCATTTATACAAACCGTGTGTGTGTGTGTGTGTGTTCTCCTGTGTGTGTTCTGTTGTGTGTATATTGTATTGTGTGTGTTATCGTGTGTGTTTTGTTTCCTTGACTGATTTCACACACATTTCCTCAGATCGGCTCGGTGCTGCTTTTCTTCATGGTTGGATTGAAATAAACATTTCCGTCTCCGTCTCTGAGCCACGGACTCGAGTTACAAAATACGACACGATGTCATTTGTGTTTCCGAGAGTAAAAAAACACGTCCACAGCTCGATAATGTCCTGCAGGGGGCGCTCAGGGGAAGAACGCGACACGGCCGACTCCAGGTACGTGAAAGGAAACGTTAAAATAAAGATAAAGACAGAACAGGTTTAACAGACGGAGCGAGGAAAATCAATGTTAAAACGAAGATTTATGACGTAATAAAAGACGTGGATGAGTCTAATTAAAGAAACGATCTGCATCAACATCAAAACACAAGAAAAGTAAAATGAAAAACTGACTCTGGCCCCGAGAGTCTGACATCATCACATATAAAAACACATTTGGATCATTTTGACCTCATACTGTTTGTGTTTAAAGTTTATTTTCCGTCTGGTGTCGTTCATGTCGGGATCAGCACAAATTTAAAGCCAAAGTATCAACTGAAAAAACTGCATCACAAATCAAGACACGTCCCTGGGGAGGAGGTCCTGAGGAAGACACAGGACACACTGAAGGGACAATGTCTCTGTCCTGACACCTCGGGGTCCCAGGAGGAGCGGGAGGAAGTGTCTGGGGAGAGGGGAGTCTGGGAGTTTCTGCTTAGACGGGATGATCCTCCAATGATGAACAAGTGTCTAGTTTGATACAAGTTACAGAAGAGACTTTTGTCACCAGATGAAATACACACATATATGTACATACATATACGCACGCACACACACACACACACCCCCCACACACACACCCACACACACCCACACACACCCCCTTCCACATACACGCACACACTCAGATAAATATATTTCATCTCTTCGTCCTGTGTCTGTTCATCTTTAAAGCTCGGTTCACTCGCTCCATTCTTCGCTTTAACAGCCAAACAAACTTCTCAGCTTCAGCCACACATTCCCACGTTCTCTCCAGAAAATAAAACATGAAAACACCGACGCCGCCGCCGCCTCCTCGAGCGGCGTCGTTTTGACGTCTTTCTCTTCTTGTGACTCAAACAGTGAAGCTCTGATCATTTAAACTTTAATCTGTCGATAGTTTAGATTTATGTCACACTCAGACCTTCTTCTTCTCTCCTCCTGTACAAACATTAGTTCTCTGACCCCGGCCGTAAATCCTCGAGCCCAACAGTGACCCCTGGTGGCGGAGGCCGGCGTGAGCGAGGGAGATAAAACAAGAGCTTTTATAGCTGCGAGGAGCGGGGCCCAGATCCCCCACTCCATTAGGCTCAGTACATAAAGGCCATTAACGCAGAGCCGCTCCGGCAGACGCGCTGACAGAGCACGCCGACAGAGCACGCCGACAGAGCACGCCGACAGAGCACGCCGACAGAGCACGCCGACAGAGCACGCCGACAGAGCACGCCGACAGAGCACGCCGACAGAGCACGCCGTAAACAGGCTCTGGGAAATGTAAATAACCGTCTTAAACTGTTATGTTTATAATTAATGGCTCATAATTTCAGCAAACACAACAGAGCACATTTAAGGCTCATTCATAAAACTCTAAATATTTTTGCCGGAATAACAATTTACACCACAGAGAGCGAGGATCCAAACGGCTAACGGCCGCGTGCTAATGTCAAAGACGTACGTAAAGTGTGACGTCACCGGAGCGTTTAGCCCCAAATGAAGCTAATCGAGGCTAAACGTTATAGCAGCTAATTTAGAACAGACACGTTTTTTACACAGAAAATGAACTGGAGCCAGAGTCGATGGAGCAGGAAGTGCGTCCACGGTCACTTCCTGTTTGGTTGTGTTCGTTTATACACACAGTCTGACGTGCGTGGACCTGGGGGCGGGCTCAGGCGCTCGTCGGGCTCAGACGTTGGCGCAGACGGGATGGAGCTGTGGATATATGGAGCGTGACAGTTACAGACTCAGACTCAAACGTCGCGGAGCATCTATCACCTCAGGACGAGCGGCGCCTTAAAGAAAAGATGGATGTCACAACCTTGAGCGCTGCGAAAGCCTGACAAACGCAAATGATCAATGTGCGTAGCATTAGCGGCGCCGGCCTCTGCTCCCGGCCCCGCGCCTCAAGGTGACGGCGGATCCACTGGACGCGGTCGGGGGACGTGGGTTTGTGTTCAGTTCAGTGGAACGTCGGGTCAGATCAGGTAAAAGGTTTTTCCCGAGTGAAAAGCTCAAGTTAAGATGCAATTTGAAACGTTAATATTTATTTTAACGCACACATTTTAAAGTCAATACACATTTTCATACCACAGCGATGATAAAACAGTTTTACAGCGTTTATAACATCACCTCGGGTTTTACACAAGGTCTGAGATTAAAATCATCCTAAAACTGCTCAGGAAACGTCCTCAAATGAGTCTCAAGTAAGAGTTTAAGAGTTTAAGGATCAGATATCGGCTTACAAATATCGGTTCCGTCGATATTACCTGATGTGATAAGACGATTTCGTGTTATGTCGGCGCAGAAAGTCTCAGAATGTTTGGAGTTTTATTTATACGAAGCTGTTCTGTTTTTCCTAACACATTTGGAACAGTTTTCGTCTTATTTTATTTTAGCTTGAAGCAAATAAATTACGTTTTCAGTCTTTGCCGATACCGATACCAACCGATACCAGCGCAGATTCTTAAAACTACAGAATTGGCGACTCCCGACTAGATTTAATCAAACTGGACGTGTCATTTGCAGGAGCTGAACTCAAATATCTGGATCAACTTTTGGCCTGAAACGTTAAAAAACTGAACTCAAAACATCTGAAAAATATAAAAAAGAAACAGGTCGTGTCTCGTTTCAGATATTTTCGTTCTGTTGATTCGTTCAGCGTCACATAGAGGCTCTTTGGTTTTATATCGGACATGTTTTGAATACAAACCCTGATTAAACCTTTTGAAACTGAAGCACACGGGCTTCCGTAGACGCAGGTATAAATAGTTTGAGTCAGAACGTCGTGGTGTGATCCCGGAGACGCTTTGAACTGCTCTGCTGCAGCTCGTACTTAAACTGATTTTACAAAGTGAGGAGCCGCACAGAATCGACTCTGTACCAGGAACTACAGCCGGGGGCGCGGTCTCCAAAGACACGGAGCGATCTGATTGGCCGTTGGAGGATGTGGTGGTGTTTTTCAGGAAGTGGAGCTCACCTGACTCAGCAGACGAGGAGCGGCGTCCATCACAAGTTAATTATAGCTCCAGCCTCGTCAATAACACAAGTGGACCTCGTCTCCTTGGGTTCTCCTCGGGTTCACCTTGTGTTTCCTTGTTTCCTTTTCCTTGTTTTCTCCTCTGGTTTCCATGTTCTCTTCTGCTTCTCTGGTTCTCCTTGTTTTTCCTCTGATTCTCCTCTGGTTCTCCTCATGTTCTCCTCGTGTTTCCTCTGGATTTTCTCAGGTTCTCTTCTGGGTCTCCTCAGGTTCTCTTCAGGTTCTCCTCAGGTTCTCTTTGGGGTCTCCTTCTGTTGTCCTTGTGTTTCCTCTAGTCCTCCTCTGGTTTTTCTCATGTTCTCCTTGTGTTCGTCTCTGGTTCTGTGTTTCCTCATGTTCTCTTCAGGTTCTCCTCAGGTTCTCATGTTCTCCTCATATTCTCTTCTGCTTCTCTGGTTCTCCTCATGTTCTCCTCATGTTTCCTCTGGTTCTCCTCACATTCTCCTAATAGCAGTACTAAATATATGTTTTTATAATTTACATTCAAATCCTCAAAATATCCAGCCTTTGTTTGTTTGAAAAATATGAACATGAGTTTTATACTTTTCTTCTTTACTCCATCACTCTTTTCTTTCTTCGTGTCTCTGTGAGTTTTTTGAGTCGTGTTTACTCCACAGTCCAGATGTGTGTCTGTGCTGATGTGTTGATGTTTGTGTGTTGTTGTTTTCTTTTGTGTCGTGTAAATGTGAAGGAGCACACATGTCAAACTCAGGCCCAGGGGCCAAATCTGGCCCACGGTGTAATTCTATTTGGCCCATGAAATCATATCAAATGTGTATTAGAGCTGAGCCTCTGGTCCAGCACATGCACCACTGACACTACACATCCCAGAATGCACTGCAGTCGAGGCAAACACTCCTCCTCTTCTGTTGATGCTCATTAGCGTCAAAGCTTCTGTCCACCTGGGCCAAAATAATAACTACAGAAAGAGAATTTATTTTATTTATTTAATCAGAAATGGACACAACTGATGTGTCTTTTATTTCAAATTTAATTTGTCATGTTTGTCAAATCAAACTTAGTTGTTCCAGATTTTGTGTTTAAGCAAAACTAAAGTTTGTTTCCAGATGAAAAGGTTAAACACTTTAAATCAGCTCCAGTCAAAGTTTCAATAAATATTGAGTTTGACCCATGAATTTGACTCAGTTTTTAATTTTGGTCCAGTGTGAATTTGAGTTTGACGCTTCTGAGGTCGAGTCAAAAGAATCAGAGATGATCAGAAGAGTGAAGCTCGTTACATCATAAAGGAGTTTGTAGTACTTATACTCTGAGAAAAGTACAACCTACTGTAGTATAAGTACTTAAACTCATTTTACACACTGTGTGTACGAGGTCGTGCTGGACACACTGAACTGTTTACAGGAGGGTGGAATATGTCACTAAAAAGACACTTAAAGGCCTGTTCTCCACCTGAAGAGTCGTGTCCTGTGACCGACGGGAGGAGGAGGCGTGTTCAAATAAACATGTGTCACGTCTGTTTGTCCTTCAGTCGTCCAGGTCTGATCCAGAGTAAAAGCCAAAGTTAAATCTGTCACTGGACAAAACGTCTTTTCTCCTACAGCGTTTTGTCCAGTGACGATTTAACTTCGGCTTTTTGTGCCGTTTCTTACAGAGAAACACGTTCACCTCAGAGTCTGAAACACAACGTTTAAAGAAATGAAACTAAACTGGAGCTTTCAGGTTTTATAAACAGTTCAGTGCTTTTTCTGTGAGTCTGAGTCTTAAAGGTGTGAACTTCACTCGTCTGAATCTCCTGTGAGACTCTTTGGCAAAACACTGAGATATTTAAACGGACGAGTGGGAGAAGGTGCAAATTCACTCGTCTTTTTATTATCGTTGCATTAATTATTTTAAAACATTTAGTTAACAGTTAACCTCCAACACGGCTGTGGACCCGTCTCGCAATGGTTCATATGGAGACGAGGGATGAGACGATAAACGATAATAATGTTTATCGTGATAAAAACAGTGACAATAATCATGGCACTTTTATATAATCATGAGAATCGCCAACAATGATCTCGTATTTTCCACAGTATAAGTCGCACCGGCCAAAAAACGCACAATAATGAAGTGAAACAAACATATTTCACATTTAAATCACACCTGAGTCACACCTGGTTATAAAAAAAGTGACTTATGGTCCAGAAAATACAGAAATCGTCATCGTGTCGCCAGAATCTGCAGAAATAAAAAACACTTCTCCTGATGATCTTCCCTGGAAAAGCAGAAGAATAATACTTTTTTACAGTTTTTTAAAATATGGCTCAGATTAAACAACATTTTTAAACTGTCAGCAACAATAATTATCGTGATATAATCGTTAATCGCAATTATTCTGGCCATGATAATCGTGACACCAACTTTCAGTATCGTCCAGTTCACCTTTCGGCGTCTCACTGTTTCGCAGATTTTTTTGTGCAATTTTACATGTTTTGTTTTTTTTTACATCGTCTGAACGTGCATTGTGTCCTGCGTCCTGATTGGCTGTTGGACTGTAGACCATTGTGTCGTGCGTCCTGATTGGCTGTTGGACTGTAGACCATTGTGTCGTGCGTCCCGATTGGCTGTTGGACTGTAGACCATTGTGTCGTGCGTCCTGATTGGCTGTTGGACTGTAGACCATTGTGTCGTGCGTCCTGATTGGCTGTTGGACTGCAGACCATTGTGTCGTGCGTCCTGATTGGCTGTTGGACTGTAGACCATTGTGTCGTGCGTCCTGATTGGCTGTTGGACTGCAGACCATTGTGTCGTGCGTCCTGATTGGCTGTTGGACTGTAGACCATTGTGTCGTGCGTCCTGATTGGCTGTTGGACTGTAGACCATTGTCCATCAGTCTCCTCCGTGCCGTGTCTCCTGTCCAGTACAGAATGTGTTCAGACAAATTTACATAAACGTTGGATCTCAGTGTGACTCTGAAGTGCTGTACGTTTGCAATTTGTTTTCTCCCCGACAAAACCCACAATGTCGATGAAACGTTCTGCACCGACAAAGACGCCTACGAAGGTTTGAACTTTGAGAGAGTTTAAACGAGAGAGAAATGTGAGAAAATGTTAACGTCTGTGTGATAAAAGTGTATAAAGTGTGTGGTGAGGGGAAAGAAAGAAAGACAAAAAAGAAAGAAAAAGAAAGAAAGAGAAAAAAGAGAAAAAAGAAAGAGAAAAAAGAAAAAGAGAAAAAAGAAAGAAAAAGAAAGAAAGAGAAAAAAGAAAGAGAAAAAAGAAAGAAAGAAAAAGAGAAAAAAGAAAGAAAGAAAATGAAAGAAAGAGAAAAAAGAAAAAGAAAGAAAGAAAAAGAGAAAAGAAAGAAATAAAGAGAAAAAGGAAGACGAAGGAAGAGTGTGAGAAAAGTGTATAAAGTGTGTGGTGAGGGGTTTGACAGACAAAAACAGAGAGAATAATGTAAAAAATAAAGACGATACTTCACAGATTTTGTTTATTGCGGGTTATTTTTAGAACGTGACCCTGAGATAAACCATCGACCTCTGTATTAGTTTATTTTTTACTTTTATTTATCTGTAAACCACAGTCTGTTTATATAAATGGACGTAGCTAAACTGTTAGCCGCTGCGTACCAAACAGGAAGTGATCGTGGGGGCACTTCCTGCTCCATCGACTTGGCTCCAATTCACTTTACATTGAAAAACTGTCATTCTGGTCTTAAATGTTCGTATTAACCCTCCACATGATCCTGGGGTTTTTATTTCACTTTTGTGTCGCTCTCTCAGTATAAAGACGTGTTTTTGTTCTACATTGTCACATTTGACTCTGGAACAACCACAGTTTTAAATCTCAGTCTAAAAATCTCAAAACGGCGATAAGTTTTGACGTGAAAGTGTTTGTCAGGTTCAGGGCTGTTTGTGCGAGTGTCACTCATCAGACTCCACTGGAACAGTAATGGTGTAATTACATAAAGAATGATTGGCAGGTGGAACCACGTCAGATTGTGGAGAACCTTTGAGTGGAGTTTACATTAGCATAAGCGACGTGGATGAATGTGACGGTGGAGCAGCTGGTCTCCACAGGGGGCCCCGCAACAACAACTTCTACTGATTTGGCGTAATCAGGAAAACTTTCTGTTTTTGAGCTTAAAAGTGTGAAAATACTCGATACGCGAAGAAAACTCAACTAATGCACAAATTATAACCAGCCAAAAGTATTTAAGTTTTTCAATTAAGAGGGAAAAATGTGAGTTTGTTCCAGATTACGGCTCACAGCTGTGATTCAGACTGTTTATGTAAACGGACAGAGCTAACCCGCTAGCGCCGCCGCACAAACAGGAAGTGATCGTGGGGATATTAAATGCATTTTTTTTTTTCTTTACTACATAATTCCATATTTCTTACTTATATATCTGATGTCTTCTGTTTGTTTATAAAATGAAGAAAGTCGCACAAATAAAGAAACTTTATTGTAGTTTAATGTTTTTCTGCATCAAATTTACAAATAAATTGATTTGAAATGGCAAAATATGTCAAAGTTGTGTCAGCTGAAATTATATTACCTGTAACATGTAGCATGAATATGAAAGGCTCATTGTACAAATTGTTTTCCAAATGTATTAAATAAATTAATAGTTAATAAATAAACACATCAGAAAAACTCACATTCAGTTTTATCAAGTGCCAAAAGATCAATAACTTGCTGAAAAGTTAAACTGAACTATTTTAATATAATTTGGTCACATTCGCGGGGCCGGATTAATAAGTCCAAAGGGCCATGTGTGGCCCGTGGGCCGTAGTTTGCCCATGTCTGATTTAAATGATATTTTTACGTTCTGTCCCGTGTATATTTGTCCGTGGACTGTGTGGACTGTGTGGACTGACTCCATGTCCCTTTAACTTTATAAGTGGCGCCGGATGCTCGAGCCGCTCAGAGGAATAGATCTGTCTGCTCTTCCTCGCTGAACATCCTCGTCTTCCTTTTGGCGTTTTTAATTCAAGCGACTGAAGCAGGTGTCAGTCTGACCCAGACTCTGACCATCACAGTGTCCACATTACACGAGTCAGGTCCAAATGCTCGTGTCTAAAGTCAAATGAAACCCAAGCCATTTAATTCAGTTGAAAAAGAGGCAGATCCGCGGCTGAAATGTTCCACGGTGCAGCTTTCACTCGCAGACACATCCACACACGCGGCGCCAGATTGGCTGCCAAATCTCCGGATAGAAACAGGAATCGGTTCAAAATGGAAAAGTCAAGTCCCTCGGAGCAATTATCTGTCAAGACTTTAGCTTCAGTGAATGGGACAAACCTGCGGCGGGTTCTGGAGTGGCAGAGTAATCTGTGCAAACTGTTTAGATCCAAATAAAACTTTATTTATTTATTATTTTATTGTTATTTTAAAGGCCCATTTTACTCTGTTCTCTGATCTGATCTAACGTTTCCTCGTCACACACAGACCTGGAGTTTAGTTTCATTCTCACATGTTTAACAAACAAACGCCTGACGCCTCCAGAGACGAGGAGAACCTGCCTCCAGAGACGAGGAGAACCTGCCTCCAGAGACGAGGAGAACCTGCCTCCAGAGACGAGGAGAACCTGCACCTCCTGACCTCCACAGCTGAGGCGGAGCTGGTTTATCTGTTTAAGGCTGAAATAATAATAATGTTTGTTCAGGTTCAACTGTGAAAATCAATAGAACATTTAAACTGAGTAAAGAACCAGAGACGACTGCAGTGAGACCAGGGCCAGACTTTGGATTAAGGTTAGAACAGTGTTTTTAACGAGCGACGTGTTTGACACTCGACGGATCTGTGGAACGATGTTACAGCCGATCTCCTGGACGAGCTTTAATCAGACGTAATAAGACGATTTACAGCCTGATTTTGAACAAAACGACTCGTAAAGTTTGAGGCAGAAATAACATTTACACTGTTCCATGTCTGTGGAATAAATGACCAGTGTTTTACAGAAGAAAGAGCCATTTTCATTCCTGTCACTTCTGTGTTGATAATAAACCTGAGATAAACTTTACATAATTAGCCACTGCATTAAGCGTTATGTTTATGGACCTCGTAGGACCTCGTAGGACCTCGTCTCTACTGTCCAGGAGAGAAACACGTCCACACGATAAAACACTGATGGGTTTAGACTGTTTTTTATTTGGCAGGTGTGAAACTCTCACAAAATAAAACAGTTTACATCAACAATCGTACAAAGAAACACACAAACCAACATGCTAATGCTAACCCAAGTGCATGCTAGGAACGCTACAGAGTTTAGCCTGTAGCTTGTAAATAGTTATTTTTTTATTTTTTCACCACTTAAATGCATTTTTTTGTGAATACCTTTCACTTTTTTATACTTTAGTTGTATTTTTAAGGGAACGACTTGATGAACTTGACGTTTCTGCTCCGCTGCTGCAGTTCCACTCGTGACCTGTAGGGACATCCTCAGTTTTATTAAAGGTCCAGCTCATTTGGCCAAACTAAAATAAAAACAGCAGAATCGACGGGTCAGAACCGACATTTTTAACGCTGTTTGTGTCGTACAGTCTGAGTTTATTTCTTATAAATCCTGCACTGATCCTGAAGTTGTTTCTGTGTCTAAGAGTTTGTGTTTTTCACCTCATCACATAAAAAAGAGAAAAATAAACAGTTAAAGCTGTGACCAAGAACTGAACTCCTCCTCGCTCTCCTCGCTGCTCTCTCCTCACCTCTCTCCTCACTTTCCTCCTTCTCCTCGCCACTCTCCTCGCGTCTCTCCTCACTCTCCTCACTCTCCTCACTCTCCTCACTCTCCTCGCCACTCTCCTCACCGCTCTCCTCGCCACTCTCTCCTCGCCGCTCTCTCCTCACCTCTCTCCTCGCTCTCCTCGCACTCCTCGCCGTTCTCCTCACCCTCCTCACTCTCCTCCTTCTCCTCGCCGCTCTCTCCTTGTCGCTCTCCTCGCTCTCCTCGCCGCTCTCCTCACCTCTCTTCTCACTCTCCTCACTCTCCTCCTTCTCCTCGCCGCTCGCCGCTCTCCTCACTCTCCTCCTTCTCCTCGCCGCTCGCCGCTCTCCTCACTGTCCTCGCTCTCCTCACCGCTCTCCTCGCCGCTCTCTCCTCGCCGCTCTCCTCGCCGCTCTCCTCGCCGCTCTCCTCGCCGCTCTCCTCACCTCTCTTCTCACTCTCCTCACTCTCCTCACTCTCCTCCTTGTCCTCGCCACTCGCCGCTCTCCTCACTCTCCTCCTTCTCCTCGCCGCTCGCCGCTCTCCTCACTCTCCTCCTTCTCCTCGCCGCTCGCCGCTCTCCTCGCTGTAATCTTTATCCTGTCATCTGTGGTCAGAGGCCGTGTATTGACGAGCTCATTGATCAGCTGATTAATGGTCGTCTGTGGCATTGGCATTTACAGCGGCCGACATCATTTTAATGTGAGCGCGATCGATATCTGTATCAACACTCGGCGTCCCCCGCCGTGAGCCCGCGGGGCGTTTGGCGAGTCGTGTGTTTTGGTCGGACTGATCCTGGTGAGGTCCAATAGGGCAAACGACCACACACACACACACGGAGGAAGACGAGGGTGTGTGTGTGTCAGAGGTAAACAGAGGAAAGAAAACAACACTGTGGATTTGTTTTGTGTAGAAATAAAGAGTGAAAATAAGACGACATTTTGGATTTGGTATTTTAAATGAAGAAAAGAACCTGCCATTTTGGGTTTATTATGTGTGAACAACAAAAAGAAACCACCATTTTGGATTTATCAGGTGTAAATGAAGAAAAGAAGCCGCCATTTTGGATTTGTTGTGTGTGAACAACAAAAAGAAACCACCATTTTGTTTTGTGTAGAAACAGAAGCCGCCATTTTGGATTCGTTATGTTTGCGACTCAACAGTTTTATTAAATGTGTGTTTTTTATTACCATCTGAACACTGCGACTCTTACATTTACTATAAAGGTTCAGCTCGCAGTTTATTTACTTTTATTTATACCCACACTCTTCTTCTTTTAAACGATATAAGATTTAGCATGTTAGCTTCATGTTTGTCCAGGTCTTAAATGACCAGAGTCGCTGTAACTTGTTCCGTTCATAAATTCTTTGGCTCATATATTTTTATGTTAATTCTGGCTCAGATTTAAAGCTGCGTTTTCAGGCAGCGAAATGAAGCAACTAAACATTTACACTAAAGTGGACGTCACCTCAGCGCACCTGAGCACAACAGCGCCCTCTACCGCACTGTGAGCGTCAATACTTCCTGTCCAATTGTTTCTCTATGAGTTTTAGTTTTTTTTAGTTTTTTTTTTTTGTCACCCTAAAATGAATAAATATTTAAAGATGAGGCGGTGGACAGAGAGCTACAGGTGGGTCAGAGGTCAGAGGTCAGAGGTCAGGGGGTCAGGGGGTCAGGGTCAGACAGTGGACAGGGAGCTGCAGGTGGACGTCACTGATGTTAAACACAAATAAAATGAAAACTTCACCAGAGACAGTTCTGTGTTTAGAAAGAGACATGTTTGTCTAAATGCTAACGCTAATGCTAATGCTAATGCTAATGTTAAGGCCTAATAAATATTAAAACAACATCACAAACTGAAGTATTCTACAGTTAAAATAATTGTTCAGTCTTTATTTGTTTATTTTGTGTAAAGACGTGACTTCAGCTCCAAATGAAGCTCATCGAGGCCGGAGCAGGTACAGCGGCGAATCCAGTGTCATAGCAACCAAAGAGCCAATCAGGAGCGAGGCTGTTGAAGATAACGCCGCTTCCCGCTCACACCAGGAAACAGTTTTTACACAGAAAGTGAATTGGAGCCAGAGTCGATGGAGCAGGAAGTGCGACACTTCCTGTTTGAATGTAGCAGCTAGCAGGTTAGCTACGTCCATTTATATAAACAGACTATGATCATAAAAATAACTCAAACAGCCTGAAGCAAAACGACGCTACATCTTTAATATTAATCCAGAGGAAAAACTTGAATTTCACAAAACACAAACACAGAGAAGTGTAAGTTTACTCAAGTGTTTGGGAATCTGACCCTCGACCTTAATGAGCTGAACTAAACGCGTTCACACGTTTGGATAAACACTGAAATTAATGAGAAAGGTTTGAAATTATTTAACATTTCCCTAATTCTCTGTAATAGACTCATTACTCGCGGCGTGTCCCTAGTGGCCACTGCAGGTCCTACATATTTAAACAAACCAATTAACTCTGGATGTTTTGCTAATTAAAAAAGCCCGAGTCATGAGGTTTGTGTCGTTTTTAGGAGCAGATTTTCCACCTAAACGTCTCAAACCCAAACACCGAACGGAGCGGCCGATAATAACCAGGCTGTGGACGCCGCAGGACCGTACATTAATATTTCATGACCCGCCGCCGTCCACCGGGTCAAATGTCCAGGGTCTGGACTCACCTGCGTTTACTGCACTGACCCGAGAACGCCACCGGCACAGGAGAGAGAGAGAGAGAGAGAGAGGGGAGGAGGAACGCCACCGGCACAGGAGAGAGAGAGAGAGAGAGAGAGAGAGAGAGGAGGAGAGAGGAGGAGGAGAGAGAGAGGAGGAGGAACGCCACCGGCACAGGAGAGAGAGAGAGAGAGGAGAGAGAGGAGGAGAGAGAGAGAGGAGGAGAGAGAGGAGGAGGAGAGAGGGAGAGGAGGAGGAGGAGGAACGCCACCGGCACAGGAGAGAGAGAGAGAGAGAGAGAGAGAGAGAGAGAGAGAGAGAGAGAGGAGAGAGAGAGAGAGGGGAGGAGGAATGCCACCGGCACAGGAGAGAGAGAGAGAGAGAGAGAGAGAGGAGGAGAGAGGAGGAGGAGAGAGAGAGAGAGAGAGAGAGAGGAGGAACGCCACCGGCACAGGAGAGAGAGAGAGAGAGAGAGGAGGAGGAGAGAGAGAGGAGGAACGCCACCGGCACAGGAGAGAGAGAGACAGAGAGAGAGAGAGAGGAGGAGAGAGAGCACTCCTGGAGGTGAGGAGGAGAGAGAGAGGAGGAGAGAGAGGAGAGGAAGAGAGAGAGGAGAGGAGGAGAAGAGAGGAGAGAGAGAGGAGGAGGAGAAAGAGAGGAGAGGAGGAGGAGAGAGAGGAGGAGGAGAGAGAGAGGAAGAGAGAGAGGAGAGGAAGAGAGAGAGGAGAGAGAGGAAGAGAGAAAGGAGAGGAGGAGAAGAGAGGAGAGAGAGAGGAGGAGGAGAGAGAGAGGAGGAGAGAGAAAGGAGGACAGAGAGAGGAAGAGAGAAAGGAGAGAAAGGAGAGAGAGAGAGAGAGAGAGAGAGAAGAAGAGAGAGAGAGGAGGAGGAGAGAGAAAGAGAGGAGGAGAGAGAAAGAGAGGAGGAGAGAGAGAGGAGGAGGAACGCCACCGGCACAGGAGAGAGAGAGACAGAGAGAGAGAGGAGGAGAGGAGGAGAGAGAGAGAGAAAGAGAGGAGGAGAGAGAGAGAGAGAGGAGGAGAGAGGAGGAGGAGAGAGAGAGAGAGAGAGGAGGAACGCCACCGGCACAGGAGAGAGAGAGAGAGAGAGAGAGAGAGAGGAGGAGAGAGGAGGAGGAGAGAGAGAGAGAGAGAGAGAGGAGGAACGCCACCGGCACAGGAGAGAGAGAGACAGAGAGAGAGAGAGAGGAGGAGAGAGAGCACTCCTGGAGGTGAGGAGGAGAGAGAAAGACAGAGAGAGAGGAGAGGAAGAGAGAGAGGAGAGGAGGAGAAGAGAGGAGAGAGAGAGGAGGAGGAGAAAGAGAGGAGAGGAGGAGGAGAGAGAGGAGGAGGAGAGAGAGAGGAAGAGAGAGAGGAGAGGAAGAGAGAGAGGAGAGAGAGGAAGAGAGAAAGGAGAGGAGGAGAAGAGAGGAGAGAGAGAGGAGGAGGAGAGAGAGAGGAGGAGAGAGAAAGGAGGACAGAGAGAGGAAGAGAGAAAGGAGAGAAAGGAGAGAGAGAGAGAGAGAGAGAGAGAAGAAGAGAGAGAGAGGAGGAGGAGAGAGAAAGAGAGGAGGAGAGAGAAAGAGAGGAGGAGAGAGAGAGGAGGAGGAACGCCACCGGCACAGGAGAGAGAGAGACAGAGAGAGAGAGGAGGAGAGGAGGAGAGAGAGAGAGAAAGAGAGGAGGAGAGAGAGAGAGGGAGAGGAGAGAGGAGGAGGAGAGAGAGAGAGAGAGAGGAGGAACGCCACCGGCACAGGAGAGAGAGAGAGAGAGAGAGAGAGAGAGGAGGAGAGAGGAGGAGGAGAGAGAGAGAGAGAGAGAGGAGGAACGCCACCGGCACAGGAGAGAGAGAGACAGAGAGAGAGAGAGAGGAGGAGAGAGAGCACTCCTGGAGGTGAGGAGGAGAGAGAAAGACAGAGAGAGAGGAGAGGAAGAGAGAGAGGAGAGGAGGAGAAGAGAGGAGAGAGAGAGGAGGAGGAGAAAGAGAGGAGAGGAGGAGGAGAGAGAGGAGGAGGAGAGAGAGAGGAAGAGAGAAAGGAGAGGAGGAGAAGAGAGGAGAGAGAGAGGAGGAGGAGAGAGAGGAGAGGAGGAGGAGAGAGAGAGGAGGAGAGAGAAAGGAGGACAGAGAGAGGAAGAGAGAAAGGAGAGAAAGGAGAGAGAGAGAGAGGAGGAGGAGAGAGAGAGGAGGAGAGAGGAGGAGAGAGAGGAGGAGAGAGACAGGAGGAGGAGGAACGCCACCGGCACAGGAGAGAGAGAGACAGAGAGAGAGAGGAGGAGAGGAGGAGAGAGAGAGAGAGAGGAGGAGAGAGGAGGAGGAGAGAGAGAGAGAGAGAGGAGGAACGCCACCGGCATAGGAGAGAGAGAGAGAGAGAGAGAGAGAGAGAGAGAGAGAGAGAGAGAGTTGGAGGGGAGGAGGAGAGAGAGAGAGAAAGAGAGGAGGAGAGAGAGAGAAAGAGAGGAGGAGAGAGAGAGACAGAGAGGAGGAGAGAGAGAGAGAGAGAGAGGAGGAGGAGCAGAGAGAGAGAGAGGAGGGGGAGAGAGAGAGGAGGAGAGAGAGAGAGAGGAGGAGGAGAGAGAGAGGAGGAGGAGAGAGAGAGGAGGGGGAGAGAGAGAGGAGGAGGAGAGAGAGAGAGGAGGAGGAGAGAGAAACACAGAGCACTCCTGAAGGTGAGAGGAGGGGAGAAGGAGGAGAGAGGAGGAGGAGGAGAGGAGGGAGAGAGAGGAGAAGGGAATGAGGGAGGAAAAAGACGTGTGGAGAGGGAGTTGGTTCAGTCCTGGTGTTTAATATTTAAGTCGTTCTTTTCAAACACGTCATTAACAGTGTGATTCTTTCCCCGTTTCTGTTTCGACCCCCCCCTCTTCCTCTCTCTCCCCCTCCTCCTCCTCCCCTCTCTCTCTCCTCCTCCCCTCTCTCTCTCCTCCTCTCTCTCCTCTCTCTCCTCCTCCTCTCTCTCCTCTCCCCCCTCCTCCTCCTCTCTCTCTCCTCCTCTCTCTCCTCCTCTCTCTCCTCCTCCTCCTCTCTCTCCTCCCCCCCTCCCTCTCCTCTCTCTCCTCCTCTCTGTTCATTCATAAACACACATCTCATGTCTCATGTTTCTCTCATGTTTCGTTCGTCTTTGCGTCAGAATCGATTCTTTTTAAACTCTCCGTGTTAAACTCAGATCTATATTTGTTTTTATCTCAGCTCCAGGTCAGAGTTTGACAAATGAGGAGGTGAAGAGTTTGAATGTGCAGATGAAAGATGAGGAGGTGAATGAGGAGGTGAAGAGTTTGAATGTGCAGATGAAAGATGAGGAGGTGAATGAGGAGGTGAAGAGTTTGAATGTGCAGATGAATGAAGCAGAACATCGTCCAGGACTTTAATAAAACACTGTGTCAACTCTAATGCTCTGACCACCAGACGAGGAGGAGGAGAGAGGAGGAGGAGGAGGAGGGGGAGAGAGAGGAGGAGAGGAGGAGGAAGAGAGAGAGGAGGAGGGGGAGAGAGAGGAGGAGAGGAGGAGGAGGGAGACAGAGGGAGAGAGGAGGAGGAGGAGGAGAGAGAGAGGGAGAGAGGAGGAGGAGGAGGGAGAGGAGGAGAGAGAGGGAGAGGAGGAGGGAGAGAAGGAGGAGAGGAGAGGGGGATTAGGAGGGGGAGAGGGGGAGGAGAGAGGAGGAGGAGGTGGAGGTGGAGGACACTGCTGAGCTGGACCAAAGCCTCGTTTCATTTTAACTGAAGCTTCTGTTTCAGCAAAGAGTCACAGAGAATAGAAGCTGAAATGATCCAGATGATTCTATAAATGAAGGTGTGTGGAGTTTAAAAACACAGTGGAGCACTTCCTGTATCACCACATGATGACATCACAAGGTGCACTGGGGTTAGGTTGCCATCTACTGACAGTGGAGGGAATTACTACTGAGCGTTTTTTTCCTGACGTGCAAACACGAGTAGAGAGTTTAAATGAACACGATTCAACAGAAACGCTCAGAGTCTGATTCATGGAGAAAAGACAGAGCAGATCTGAAATTTACCTGTGACGTAACAATCCTGGGCATTTCCTTGTGTATGTGTGTGTTTGTGATTATACGCTGTGGACTCATCAAACACGTGTGAATGAAGGAAAATACAACTTCAGGTGTTTTTTTTGTTATTTTTTAAAGAAAGAACGATGCTATAATTTGAGTAAAAGTCTGTGTGTTTTGAGTTTAAATTTGTGTAAAAGCGAAAACTCACCACAGCTTCAGCTCCAAGTGAAGCTCATCGAGGCCCCAGCAGTTTGGAACATCCACCCTGCAGGTTTAACAGGGAGCGGACGCTTAGCAACGCTGTCAATCAAACCTGTTGCTAACGCTAATGCTAACGCTAACAGGAGCGACCTCGGGGAAAGAAGGACCTGATTTGTCTGTTATTAATGTTCAGATCTTGATTTACAGACACAATAGAGAAATAAAAACCCCAGGATCATGTAGAGGGTTAATACGAACATTTAAGACCAGAATGAGTCTGAAGCAGCAGAGACAGAGAGAGGACAGATTTGAAAAAAAACAACAAAATACAACACAAAATAACCTAAATAAATAAAAATAACTGAAAGAAAATAAAATAAAGAAAGAAAATAAATTCTTAAAAATGAAGTCAATATAACAAAAATAATAATAATACAAATAAATAAAATAAAATAAAGAAAAAAAATAAAGAAAGAAAAAATATAAAGAAAGAAAAAAAAAACTCAATAACAAAAATAAATAAATAAATTAAATAAACCCCAGGATCATGTAGAGGGTTAATACAAACATTTAAGACCAAAGTGACGAGTTGATGGAACAGGAAGTGCGCACGTGATCACTTCCTGTTAGCTGTGTCCATTTACATAAACAGTCTCTGCTCAGACTCTTAAATCCTCCGTTCCTTGTTAAAGTCACATTTCCACACTGATTTCTCGTCGTCGCTCTGTTCTCCGTTTACTGTCAGTGACGTTGTTCGTTTCTGTCACTTGAGTTGGATGTAAATGACCCGGACACAAACGACTGAATCACACTCATGTTCATTTTATATTTGTGTCTAAACGTGTTTTTTCACAAACGTCTCTGAGCCTCATCCCCACGACACAAAAACAACAAAACAGTAAACGCACACACGAGCTCAGGCAGGTCCAGGATCTCAGGTTTTTCTCGTCTAAGTCTCGGTTTTCCTTCTTTTTCCAGGTGGAATTACAAAACATTCCCATCGATTTACAGGAAAAACAGATGAACGGATCTTTATTTGAGCCGAGGGAAGAAGAAAAGTTTGTGTCTGAAAAGAACAAACAGGAACTGACAGGAGTGTGTGTGGGTGTGTGTGTGTGTGTGTCTCTTTGTGACACACATTCACCCCTTCACACACACACACACACACTGGCTGAGGTGGTTCAGTGTCTTGCTCAATGACACACCAGTTCATCTGTGGATTCACACTTTATCAGTTTTTCCGTGTGTCTTTCATCAGATCGAGGTCGTTCGGTCCAAATCTCCTTTTCACGTGTTTTTTTCAGGACAAACGTGTTTAAACGAGTCTCCGTTTCCTCGGGGCCGACGTCACTCGAGTCTTTAATTATTTTTATAAAACAATGGCCCTAAAATAGACGTAAGAACAATGCTGTCTCTGCTGTAGAACGTAACCTCCAGGACCATCTGCCGCCCGCCGCTCGCCTCCGTCGCACCGGAGCCTGGCGTTCTCGTTAGCGCTCGTATCTGGAGATGATTACGAGTCGGATCATGGCCCATCAGTCACGGACGTGTCACCCCGAGACGAAACGAAGCCTCGTCCTAAATCTCGATGAAAAAGTGAACATCTGCTCTTTGTGTTGACGTAAAACCCTCGTGGTTTTCTGCTTATTTAGAAAGAAAAGAGCCAAAAGAAGTGAAGACAAACAGGTACAAAAGCAACGAGGCGCCGCGTCTGTCTGCGTTCGCACGTCGCTCGTCACACGGCGCCGGCCCGAACACGACGACCTGCCGCTTTAAGACCTGAGACTCTGGTCACACTTCACCGTGGACCTGTGACTCTGAATCTGTCAAACAAACGTATTTTTATATTTTCTGTTGGTTCTTTGTGTTTTATTTGGAGCACGTGGACTGAAGCTGAATGAAAATGAGTTATTTTAAAAGCCACGAGCGTCAAATAAGTAGAATTTAAGGATTAACTGTTTTATCTTTTATAAACGCAAAGTAAAAACCGCAAGTCGCATCAGTTTTCACCGGGGTTTGAGGGTCCGCTCCAGTTTCTCTAGAGCTGCGCACACACCTCAAAAACGTGAACGTAAATATTAACGACGTGTCCGGTTTGTGAAAGCTACGAGCCTTTTCCTCCTTTTGCACTTTGAAATTTAGGAAATGCATCTTTAACGTTTTGGATTAAAGCTGCTGTACCTGATTTTTACATCTTTAAAAACATTGAAAAACAGAATCAGTTCATCTTAAATCGTTGAGTCTAAAGTTCCTCCTCATTTACCTCATGCAAACGGAGACAGAGTGGAGTTTCGCGCTGACGGAGACGCTAACGTGACGGTAAAGCTAATGACTGTTGGCATGCTAACGTGCACTTCCTGATGATTCTAACCAGTTTGCCCTGACGAAGACCAAAGAGTCGCGATTTTAACTCTACCTGACGTGGAAATAAAGGCTTTTCATTCATGATTTTGTGATTTTTTTGTATTTGCGACTGGCCCTAAACTGAATGACACCGAAAACGACAATTTTGCAGAATCTTTACACATTAAAGCAGCACTCAGGTCCATTTTTATTTATTTTTTTACAGAATATATCTGTACTGAGGCTCAAATACATGTGGAAAAACAAGTGCAGCGTCTTTAACCCTCTGATGCATGAATTATAAAAGCCTTGGTCAAGATTTTTTCCTGAAGTGTTTTTATTCTTCTCGGGACATGAAACAAACATCGTGAGCTGCCTGTAAAAATGAATTAACTTGTGTTCTGTTGTAAATACTGTAAAAATACAAACACGTGTTTCTTTTTATGCTTTGAAAAACATTTCAACAATTTTTGGGGAAATTTTAACACTGTTTAGGCGCAAAGTTTAGGCCTGAATAAGAAAATCAGAGGAAATTGACTTGCAGTTACACCGACTGACCACTGAATTGACCTCAATGGAGTGTGGCAGCAGAGAGCACTCCACATAAACCTATGCATTAAAGAGAAAGTTCTGTTTTAGTTATTGTTAAAGGGATGTGTTTTTCCTCACGGTGCAGCTCTACAGCGTCTCTTTTCTGTTTTATTCGTTTTTACATCGACAAAATAAAACTATTCTCCTCTTAAATGACACTGCGGTTTGAAGCAGGAGCCTTTCGTTAACCCTGCGCTCGCTTTAACATGTTGAAGACACTTAAGCTCCGGTTCTTCCTGTGGCTCCGGTCCAACAGACGTGAATAGTGCTGCGGTCAGTGGCGTCTCGAGGCGTGGACCTTTAAGTCAGAGATGAGGTTGGGAACGATCCATAGTCTCCATTAAGAGTAATTTCTCCTGTGATCATCTGCTGAGTAAACACGCAACCTTCCAAGTCCACCATTATCCTCCACGACACCGCCAAGACGTGTAAAATCCATTCATCAAAACACGTGAGCGCGCGGCCGTCTGCTGGCGCCGAACCTGCGCACGGAGCGTTTCCAGGACAGATACAGGCCGTTTATGCCAAGTCAGAACGAGAGTTACGTCCAGAAAAGCAGAGAACGCAGTAATTCAGCAATAACAAAAGAAATGGCACGTCTTAGAGCTTTACAACTTATGGCTCAGGGGCGTCGACCTTTCCAGTTTTATTTTCGAGTTAATACGAGGCCTGTCGTGTTCAGAATCTCCCTCTCGTCGTCTAATGACCATCTCAGAGCTGAGGTTGGCGATACTGAGGTGACCACACGTCCCTGCTGACCCGGGACAGTCCCACTTTAAACCCCACGTGTCCTCTGTCCCAACAGATTTAAACAAAACCAAAACCAAACGTCTGTTCAGCCCTGGACAAACAGGCAGGAGGTTAATGCCTCTACGATTAAAGACAGAAACAGGTCGCTCCTGTTCGGTTTGATTGACAACAGGTTTGATTGACACGCCCGCTCCCTGTTAGACGAGCGCGGGACGTGAAGGGGCGTTACCTTCAACAGCTGCGTCTGCTCGTCTGCAGAGACAGACATTCTGCTCCAGAATCAAAACATCTCAGAGGTTTTAACTCTTCTGTTTTACCAAATTTGACACATTTTAGTTTAAATTCCTTTTTTGTTCCATGCTGAGCTCAGTCTGATGTTTGTTGTGAGTCTTTGTGGCGGAAGTGACACAAATATGTCTGTAAAAAATGATAAAACAATCACTGATCTGGAAATATGAAAGATGTGAAAGCTTAACACATCAACTATAATTAAAACAAATAAAAAAACACAGCAAACAAAAAATAAAAGGAGCAGAAGGAGGAGTGATCTGGTCCATTCACGTTTTGTGCCTCAGCTGAATCATCTGGAATATAATCAAAATAAAAACAGTGATGTTCATGTTCAGTCGGTGGTCGAGCGGTTCAGGAGCCGCCGCCGCAGGAGCCGGATGGATCGGACACATTTCCACTTCACATACGATTCAGCTGAACCTCGACACAGCGACGCTCCTGTGTCTCGTATTCAAGGCCGATCCTCCTCCTCCGGGAGAACCTCCTTTCACAAATACTGATGGGTCCAGGAGGCTCGCCGCATACCAACAGGCCGCCGCGCTCCCGGGGGAGGGTGTCCGGGCACGGCGGCGTGAGATTAGTGAGGGAAGGATGTTGTGAGGGAGAAAACGAGCATCCGAGTTAGAGACGAGGAAGAGACGAAAGAATCTAAAGTTTATACAAAGACACGATGTTTTTATCTCCATTTACAGAAACTAAAGTGAAATAAAAACCCCAGGATCATGTAGAGGGTTAAACATTTAAGACCAAAATGAGTCTGACAGACGCAGTTTCAATAAAAAGTGAATTGGAGCCAGAGTCAATAGAACAGGAAGTGCACCATGATCACTTCCTGTTTGTAGCGCGGCGCTAGCAGGTTAGCTCCATTTATAAACATGTGATCTAGACGTATTCACTTCTAAAGTTCACCACAGCTTTAGTTTCTTCTAATTCATCTGTTCAGTTTCTGTGTCGTGTTTATGCCAGATGCCCTCCCGTCACATCAGGATTAAACCTGAACATTCAGTTCGATGTGTTTGGAGAATTCTGCATCAGTATTGGCTCCCAAAAGTTTTGCTATGTAACTTTTCTCTGTTTGACGTTTAAATGTTCGTGGAGATCAGCAAGTGACGTCACTAGGCACAATCCCAGGTCAGATCTGTGGAGAGGCGAGCCCAGTCACAGGAAACAATGCAAGTTTTGACAGGTATTTTTGAGCATTAAAACCCTCTGTGATTGGACAGAAGTGACATCATCATGGAGACGAGCAGGTGGCGCTACATCATCGTGGCGTGACATCGTGGCGTGACATCGTGGCGTGACATCGTGGCGTGACATCGTGGCGTGACATCGTGGCGTGACATCATCGTGGCGTGACATCGTGGCGTGACATCGTGGCGTGACATCGTGGCGTGACATCGTCGTGGCGTGACATCGTCGTGCCGTGACATCGTCGTGGCGTGACATCGTCGTGGCGTGACATCGTCGTGGCGTGACATCGTCGTGCCGTGACATCGTCGTGGCGTGACATCGTGGCGTGACATCATCGTGGCGTGACATCATCGTGGCGTGACATCATCGTGGCGTGACATCATCGTGGTGTGACATCATCGTGGCGAACCCTCCGGCTGAAAAAAACCATAGTGGTAAAGTTAATCATTTAAATAAACTGGTGGAGCGTTTGCCCACTAACCCAAAGGCTGACGGTTCAAATCCCGCTCTTTGGTGGAGGTCAGATCCACTGACCCACAGGTTGACGGTGTAATTCCAGCTCCACAGTTGAACACTGTCGTTGTGTCCTTGGGCAAGACACTTCATCTGCCTCGTTTGTGTGAATAATTTTGAGCTTTGACGATGAAAAAGTAAAATCTCTGTATAAAAATGTGACTCTGACCTTTTACCGATCGTGTTTCTACTTTAAATTCTATAAATGGAGAAGTTTCTTTACCAACTGTTTTGGTTATTGAAATAAAAAGCTAAATCCATAACAGATTACAAGTTGTCAACGATAACACGAGCATTAATTAAAGCGCGAGTGAAAACGATGGAGGATTTTAATTTAAAACCAGGCGATGTAACAAACACGGTGGAAAAAGCGTGTGCTGTGGCAGTGTGAGATGTGGACGTGTCAGGCGGCTGAGAGCAAAGTGAATCATAACACACAGAGCCAAAGCTAAAGACGAACGACTTTGAAGTGCACGACTCCATCCATCAATACCATCTCCCCGTGTGAACGCGGCGGCGGGGAAGGCATCCATCACTTTTTAAACAATACTGCCTCCATCTTTGTCATGTGGAGCCGGCACAATGACTTCACTTCAAACGTCTGGAGAGAGATCTGTACAACGCCGGATTCCGGGGTCAATCTCGATGAATGGCTGCGAGACAGGTGGTCTTGGAGGTTGCACTGGCAGAAAAAGGGGTCCCTGGGCGCCCCCCGCTGGGTGAGGGCCGAGGTAAGTGGCCCACAAAGACGTATTGACGGTGCGGCATTGATTTGAAGAGTGTAAAGACTTGTATAAAAGTGGTATGAGTCACAGAGGTTATCTCCAAAGCTTCATCTGCGAGAGGACGATTCGAGGAGGAGGACGAGGCGAGGAGGAGCGAAGTCTTCAGGCGGACATTTTAGGACAATCTCTGATCTGTGTTTGACGTTTCCTCGTCACAAACAGACCTGGAGTTGTGTTTTTGAGGAGGTAACAGCTTTAGAACATGATTTAACGCTCACGAGAGTCAGTTTTGCAAAATATAGGAACTTTAATCCAGGAATGAGCAACTATTTTTTTCCCAAAAGCCACACTGGAACCTGGTATGACAGTTAAAACCTGCAGGGGGCGTGATTATAACAGGTCAGGTTTAAATAAAAAAGGTCTGAACTGTGACGTCGCACCTCTGTTTCACTTTCACTCATTTGAACATAATAAAAAAGTTCATTCAGTCGTATTCAGACTTTATAAACTCGTCTTTTATGTCGAGTGAACCTGCAGATAATCGTCTTGTCCCGCTGCTCTTGAGTTTCTTTTTTCTATTGTTTTGTCTGATGGACGTTTGGACGTTTTTCCAGTTGGATTCACTTTGTCGTGTTTGATTCTTCCGTTTAAACGTAACAGGCGACGTGCATTTATCCACCAAACTTTTCTCCAGCTGAATTTAAATGTTTCACACGTTTCAGATCGTCCTGTCGCATTTAGAATCTAAGAAAAAAACGTACATGAAAATTTATTCCGCACAGAAGAAAAAAGAATTTGTTCCATCGTTTACACACATTCTGTTTCAGTTCTGTGCTAAACCATGTGACTTTAATCATAAATAAACATCTCTGATTCAAAATTAGACAATAATAATAAAAACCAAACATATATTTTTTTAATAAATGATGACAGAGGCGACTACATTTATTTGTTCTCTCAAACTCGGCAGAGGGAGGCGCTCGTGTCCATATAAGACTCTAAATAAACATGTTAAGTCAGCGCCACCGTTACAAAACTCGGCCCCTCCCATCGCTCCTCCGAACAAAAATATCTGGCTCCGCCCCTTGCGATCGTTTACAACAACCGTCACTACACCGCGGTCTGAGAGGACTCCATCGGTTCATTTACGTTTGTCAAAACTGCAGTAACGCACAAGTAGTTCCGGCAACAGTTTTAATCACATTCTGTATCACTGCTCCGATGACATCGCCGTGACATCACCATAGCGACAGGTAAACAAACGCTGGGACTAGCTTCATTTAAAACACTGAAATAAAACTCATATTTGAAACATTTAGAGAAAGAATAAACTTTTCACGTTCACAGGTGAGACGTTTCAGTTTGTTGCCGTGGAAACAACTATCGACTGTGTAAAGGAGCGGATTAAGTGAGCGTGACGTCACAGCGTTTGACTTCAAAACCTCATCCGGGCCAGAGCAGCTATAGCGGCTAATTTGGAGCGGAGTTGCGTTTTAGAAATTCCGACCGCGAGTATCATAGCAACCAAAGAGCCAATCAGGAGCGAGGCCGATGAAGGTAATGTTCATATCTTTGATTTACAGACACAAAAGTGAAACAAAAACCCCAGGATCATGTAGAGGGTTAATACGAACATTTTATGATCACTTCCTGTTTGTAACGCGTTGCTAGCAGGTTAGCTCTGTCCGTTTACATGGTTTTGTTTCATTCTCCAGTTTTAACACAACTTAAGTTAAAACTGCAGAGGCTCCTTGTTGTTTCCTGCTTATTTATACAAAAACAAAGTGTCTTAAGAGTGAACTGAAATGCTCCGGTCGCCTCTTCGGCCCAAACCCCGGTGGACGGCTCAGGGAGGAGCTGACAGAGCCGGAGTCATTGAGATGCTGCGAGGGCCCGTTCTTTAATAACATATTGATCGAGCCGGGCTGATATGCAAAGTGTGTGCCAGTGTGAGGTGAGACAAATGCTCCGTGAACGCCTTCAGCCGCTCGGCCCTGATTAAAACTCTGTTAGAGCCAGGATCACACACAAGAGGAGGGGCGGGGTCACAGCGGCGAGCGGGGCGGGGCCTACGCTCTTTAGAAACAACATCAGGAAGGAGAAGGACGACGACGCGTGTCAATCAAAGACCACAGGGATGTGTCAATCAGGTATGAGCCTCTGGTAAGTGATTTGGTGAATTTCACTCTTTTTGGATGTGCACTGCTCCCTGGAGTCGTGTTCTAAAAATAACCAACAATCGGTGAAATCCGTGAAGTATCGTCTTTATTTTTTACATTATTCTCTGTTTTTGTCTGTCAAACCCCTCACCACACACTTTATACACTTTTCTCACACAGGCGTTAACATTTTCTCACATTTCTCTCTCGTTTAAACTCTCTCAAAGTTCAAACCTTCGTAGGCGTCTTTGTCGGTGCAGAATGTTTCATCGACATTGTGGGTTTTGTCGGGTGTTGTTTGTTCATTTTGCTACCCAAAATGAACAAACAAAAGTGGTAGTTTTTTAGTAAAATTGTTTTTTTGTTGATCTTTGTAGTAATATCTTGCAGAATGTCTAGAAGTACAGTTTTATATTATTTTTGGATAAATTTAATTATTGATATTTTATTGATATAAATTTAAGCCCAGTGGGTCAAATTTGGCCCTGATCCTAAATTAGGAAATAAAGGGTTAAATTGAAAAAGTGGATATTTCAGTGAAACTGGAATTTCATGTAATGTTCATAATTTTCCAGAGAAGAAAAGACTCTTGTGTTCTCCAGGGTGAAGGACTGAGCACATTATGGACCATTTGTCGTATCGTCAGGTGCAGGTGCGGACGAAGGAGTCGGGGCAGATTTACACTGTTTATTTACAGTTTGTGCAGAAACAGTTTTCAATAGTTCATTTAACACACACAAGGAGCGGGGAGCAGGAGGCGAACCAGAAAGGCTTTGTGTAGAACAGGAACGGGGAAAGCCAGGACCGGAGCGAGGACAGGACCGGGAACGGGACCAGGGAAGACCGAGCAGGGGTAATCCAGAGAGCGGGAGCCAGGGCAGGAGACGGGAAGCAGCCGGAGACCAAGACAGGACAGGAGGCGAAGACGAGGATTGGACTGTACTGGAGCTGGAGCTCAGGGTCAAGAGAAGGAACGAGCGAGAGCAGGAATCTGGAAGGTGCAAAAATCCAATGAGTATCGAGCAGACAGGTCACAAAATGCAAAAACTGAGCTGGAGCATCACGTCGACACACGGACGATCTGTCGAGCCCTCATATACTGGGCAGCAGGTGACGGTAGGAACTCCGCCCAGCTCCAGATTCAGGCAGGTAGGGGGGGACAGCACAGGAGGACAGATAATACAGGCATCATGGCACCAGTACAGCTCACATACTTTTTATTTTCTTTTTTAGCCATAAAACTCCTGTTAAAGGAAGAATCGGCCTGTGCTCAGTTACACAAACGATGATGTGATGTTTGTGAAAAGCTCGTTATAATTATTGTGGAGCTCATTTGTTTTTCAAAATCATCTTTGTTTTTTGGTACAAAGTCGAGTCTCTGAGGACGGAGCCGAGGAGGATGCCACTCCCCCGAACGACCCGACGTCAGACACATGTGGGCAGGACATTAATGATCATCACAGCAGATCTGTTTCACGTCCAGCTGGTTAAAAGTTTTCTTCCCATGATGCTTTGTCAGCCACATCAGTTCCTCGTTTCTATGGCTCTCATGACAAGAAAGAGCAAACATCCAGTGTGCTGCTCCTGGCCCGGATACAAAGGCGTCTAATTAAAAGTCCGCTCTGAATTTGCGCACGCAAGTCTGGGGCTGGCGGCGGCGGCGGCGCTCTGCTGCATGTCGATGTCTTCATCTTTGTAATTGCTGCTTAAGTTTCTCTGCATTATTGATGAGTCCATACGGTATAAACAAAGTAAACAATCTGCATGTTAAACGGAGCCTCCGGAGCGCCACGTTCACACACATCCTGGCGCCGCGGTCACACATGTCTTGGCGGCGCGTTCGCACACGTCTTGGCGAGATAATCACTTTCCTGTTGTTTGGGGGAGTCGCACGGCGGCGCCTCGGGCTGTTGGAGTTTGTGACTCAAACACGCCTGAAGGAAGAAGCACAGGGCCAATTATGGACTCTGTCTGCAAATGTGAACACCGCCACCGCCGCCGCCGCCGCCGCCGCCACCGCCGCTGTGGCCGATGGGAAGTGGCAGTGTCACAGTCATGTACGTGATATTTAAAGCTTCAGTATGTCATTTTTCAGCTGGAGCGTCTGCCAAACACTGTTTCTATGGAGACAGATTCTTATTATCTGTCCAGGACGTCGTGAAGGTGACGCCTCTGAGCCAAGATCCAGATCTGTGGAGAGGCGAGCCCACTACAGCCCCCCTAATACTGCAGGATAAAATGAAAGGCACTGTGGAACTTTCTAGGCAAAGCAATAATATTTCCATGGAGACAAACAGATCAGGAGTTTTCCAGTCACTTTTCCCAGTTTATATCGGCAAGAATCATGACCCGAGGTTCGAGGTTCGAGGTTCGAGGTTTGAGGTTTGAGGCGACTTAACCAAAACATAAACAGTTTGTCAGTTTGTCAGCTCAGGAAAAAAGATAAAAATCCCATTAGAAAAAGAATTAAAAACAAGAGTAAAACTATGACACGTGTGTAAAGGGACGTATGTAAAATAAATAGAATAACGTCACATCCACAGACTGTTTATATAAATGCACAGAACTAACCTGCCGCCGTTATGTTCCAAACAGGAAGTGATGGTGTCGCACTTCCTGCTCCATCGACTCTGGCTCCACTTCACTCTCTGTGTATAAACAGCGCCCCCTCTGTCCTCTCTCTGTCTCTGCTGCTTCAGACTCATTCTGGTCTTAAATGTTCGTATTAACCCTCTACATGATCCTGGGGTTTTTATTTCACTATTGTGTCTGTAAATCAAGATCTGAACATTAATAACAGACAAATCAGGTCCTTCTTTCCCCGAGGTCGCTCCTGTTTTGATGCTCACTTCCAAATTCAGCTCCAAATTCGCTCCCATACCTGTTTTATCCTCAACGAGCTTCATTTGACTGACTCACTTTGTCCACTTCTTTACACCGTCTGGGGCATCTTCATCTGCCCCACGGCGACTGTGGCTCCACCAAAAGCGACGCCCAAACTGTAAAGTGTCTCGGTCTAAAAAGTGCGTCAGAGCTGTGTGTTTCTGAGGTTTTTAAACGCGCCTGTTTCATGTTGTACAGTCGTTTCTTCTTTGCTCCTTCTGACGGTGACAGTGGAGGCCTGTAAACAGCAGGGGGCGCTCTTATTTATGCACAACACTGGATTGGAGCTGACTGATAATTGTTTACGCCCGTGGCTGTGGTGAACGTGTGTTTTTCACTGAAACTCACCAAAGCCAGGGCTCCGACGCGCGGGGTGAGAGCTCGCCGGCGTGCGCACGGGGGAGCCCACTTTAAACACGCCAATAAAAACACAAAGCACTGCCCCCTACTGGTGACTGCTGCGCTGCGGCGCCTCACAGCTTTGACTCGTTGTGATTTAATAAGTTTTCATTCCTTCAGCCGATCCCAGTGAAACTCCACGTGAACGACAAAAACAGAGATGATATTATTATTACTGCAGTATTTAAAGTGTTTGTACTACAGTCTGTGCACAGTACTTTTTACTTGTAGTACTGTTACTTCATTATGCTCCACTGTCTATTATAAAGAGACTTGTCAGTACTTGAGAAATGACATGTTCCCGCAGTAACAGTAACCGTATCTACAGCTCTGTCGATAGGCCGGCGTGGAGCGGCCACAGAGGTCAAAGGTCGTCTCTGACTCTCGTCTCACAGGCTCCGACCGCAGAGGTCACGGGTCGACTCCGAGCGCTCTGGTCCCAAAGGCTCCATCGCTGCTTCAGGAAACAATACACTGGACTCACCACTGATCAATGGCGCTCCAGAGGCCCCGCCCACTCCCCCCCCAGCCCCTCGCTCGCGCACGGACCTGATCCATAACGCTCCCTCTGTATTTACAGCAAATGAAACGGGCAGACGGAAAGACGCCGCCATCGATCGACTTGTGGGTTCACTATTTTGAGTGACATTTCATAAATGGAGCCGCCTCGTGAAATAGTAATGAAGCGGCGGCGATTTGCATTCAACTTTAATACGGACGATTGATCAGATATTCAAATTTCACCGGGCCAAGGTTAAACAAATATCGAAGAAAAACGAAGGAAAAAGCCACAAACAACTTGAACTATGGGAGAGTTGGCCTTTTACGCCGCGTCCCGGTCGATACCAACGAGCTCGGAAGTGACTTTGATGAATAATTAAAAATAAGGTGTAAACAGTTAGAAACGAAACAGTGGAGAAAAGAAAGAGCGGAAAGACGAGGAGTCGGAGAACGTGACGTCACCACAGCGTCCGGCGACAAACGGAGCTCATGGAGGACAGAGCGGTTTGTTCCAGGTAATTCCAAAACCAGTTGATCAGTTTGGAAATACGTGTTTTTATAAATTTAACTTCACCTCGTTTAAGTTTAAAACAAATGAGAGAAGAGCAGCTCAAAGTCCAGAGGAGATCAGAAGGTTTTTAAAGTGATGAAATAAAACACAGAGAATGGTCAGTGTAAAATCTCATCGCTCTGAAAAAAACACGTCTGAAAATGCTCCAGACGTCGTCAGGACAGGTCGTATTTTGGAGTTTTTTAAGTTTTATTGATCCAGATTAACAACAGCTTTGAGGGAGCAGCCAAAATATCTCGTGTTTTATTATACAGTTATATAAAGTCATTGTAAACGTGTCGTGCATCCTGATTGGCTGTTGGACTGTAGACCGTTGTGTCGTGCGTCCTGATTGGCTGTTGGACTGTAGACCATTGTGTCGTGCGTCCTGATTGGCTGTTGGACTCTAGACCATTGTGTCGTGCGTCCTGATTGGCTGTTGGACTCTAGACCATTGTGTCGTGCGTCCTGATTGGCTGTTGGACTGTAGACCATTGTGTCGTGCGTCCTGATTGGCTGTTGGACTGTAGACCATTGTGTCGTGCGTCCTGATTGGCTGTTGGACTGTAGACCATTGTGTCGTGCGTCCTGATTGGCTGTTGGACTGTAGACCATTGTGTCGTGCGTCCTGATTGGCTGTTGGACTGTAGACCATTGTGTCGTGCGTCCTGATTGGCTGTTGGACTGTAGACCATTGTCCATCAGTCTCCTCCGTGCCGTGTCTCCTGTCCAGTACAGAATGTGTTCAGACAAATTTACATAAACGTTGGATCTCAGTGTGACTCTGAAGTGCTGTACGTTTGCAATTTGTTTTCTCCCCGACAAAACCCACAATGTCGATGAAACGTTCTGCACCGACAAAGACGCCTACGAAGGTTTGAACTTTGAGAGAGTTTAAACGAGAGAGAAATGTGAGAAAATGTTAACGCCTGTGTGAGAAAAGTGTATAAAGTGTGTGGTGAGGGGTTTTACAGACAAAAACAGAGAGAATAATGTAAAAAAATAAAGCTGACAAATAAATAAAATAGAACATAAAAAGTGCCACATCTGCCCTGTCCTTTGTGTAAATGAGTGTGTGTATAAGTGTGTGATGTGTCTTGCTCATGGACACAACAGTTTTCATTGACTCGTGACTCGTCTTGTTCTTTAAATCTTAAGTTCCTTCTGCTCCGTCCGTGAGCTCCCGCGCCGCGCTCCGGTCCAAGGGCGGGATCCACATTAGTATTCCCGGGACGAGCGCTGGGAGAGATTGCTCGTGAACACGCCGTTAGGTGATGTCTGTGTCACTCGCGGCGCCAGGATCTGTAGCGCGGCGTTTCCTTGAGCTATGGAATCGAGTGCCTCCGGAAAATCTGATTAGTCACCGCTGACGACGCAGAGACAAGGAAATGACTTTCTTGTGCATATCATTAACACGGGATCAATAAGACGAATGTGGCGGCGGCTCGTCCATTTGTCGTGGCGGTGCGTGCGGCGGGCGGCGGGCTGCGTGCGGCGGGCTGCGCGTTAGCATTTCGTTATTGTGTTTAATTCTTTCTCCAGACAGAAACATATAAACTGGACGATTCTTTTGTTTCTTGGACTGTGCCGTTTTCAGAGTCATAATTATGTAAAAATAAATGTTCTCCAAAGGCAAACGGCTCGAGGTCAAACTGGACGACGCTAAACGCCGTCGTCGTTTGAACTCAAGGATGTTTCAGTGTTTGAGTCGTATAAAGTCGATGAAAACTGAAATGAACAAGGAGAGTTTTTAAATACAGGAGTCACAGTTTTACTCAGTTCAGGTTTGATTAAAAAGACTTCAGCTTCATGTAAAAGTAAAAAAAAACAAAACAGAAGAAACAGAAAACATGATTCTTCTGAAGAAATCAAACAAAACATGTGATAAGTGAAAAAAAAAAAGACGTTTGGTACAGTTTGGAGTTTTAGGTCTAGTCCATAGACTGTTTATAAATGGACAGATCTGCCGCCGCCGCGCTACAAACAGGAAGTGATCATGGACGCACTTCCTGCTCCATCGACTCACGATTCACTTTCTGTGTAACCTGCTCTACATGATCCTGGGGCTCATTTTCTTGAGTTATGTTGAGTTTATTTATTATTATTATTATTTTATTTTGATGTTTTATTTTATTTTTATTATATATATTTTTGTAGTTATTTTGAAGTTTTTTTTGTTTTTTTCTTTAGTTTTTATTTTGAGTTTATTTTTTTTGTTTTTTTTTTTAAAACCATGTCCTCTCTCTGCACCTGCTGCTTTGGTCTTAAATGTTTGTTTTAACCTGCTCTACATGATCCTGGGTTCATTTTTATAAATTTTTTTTTATTTTGACTTCTTTTTTTTGTGAGTTTATTTATTATTATTATCATTATTATTATTATTATTATTATTATTATTATTGTTGTTCTTGTTGTTGTTGTCGTTGTTGTTTTTTGAGTTAGTTTTGAGTTAATTTTTAAATTTTTTGAGTTATTTTGAGGTTTTTTTTATTATATTGAGTTTATTTTATTTTTTTTTTATCTTGCGTTCATTTATTTATTTTTTGTTATTTTGAGTTTATTTTAGTTTTTTGTTATTTTGAGCCTTTTTCTTTAGTTTTTGTTAGTTTTTTTTAAGTTATTTTGAGTTTTTTTTTTCTTTTTTTCAGTTTATTTTAGGTTTTTTTTTAAAACTCTCCCTCTCTGTCTCTGCTGCTTCAGACTCATTCTGGTCTTAAATGTTCGTATTAACCCTCTACATGATCCTGGGGTTTTTATTTCACTTTTATAATAATCCTTTATCCACAGGTTTGATTCTTGTGGTTTACGTCTTTGTGAAGTTTTATCTGTTTGTTTTCGTTGGCTCGACTTGTTTCCATTTCTTCGTGTTTTTATCCATGATGAACAGATCTCGTCCGGTCGTATAAACAGAAATGACCCAAAAGGAGAAAGAAAAATAACAGTTGAACAGAGGAAATAAAAACAAAACAGTAATTTGTGTTAATTTATGTAGAGTTTTTGAGCAGCAGAGTCTCAGCAGGATTTACACCACAAACTGAGTCATAAATAGATTAATAAACAACACCAGGCCAAAGTACACGACAGGTCTGTGGAGAGGCAAGCCCACCCATTAGATAAATACACCGGTCCTGTTGAGCTTGAGTCTCTATGGTTCTCATCTCTGTGGATCATTCTGTTATAATTTACACATTTTAAATCACAATATTCAACTAAAACCACGAAAGAAAAGAACAGTGGGCGTGTCACAGTGGGCGTGTCACAGTGGGCGTGTCACAGGGGGCGTGTCACAGGGGGCGTGTCACAGGGGGCGTGTCACAAAATGGCGTCTTGAAAATAGTGGATTAAAGATTAAACTCAAACATGAATCAGTCCAAATAAAACTTCAGAGGCTCAACGAGAAGAAACGACTGAAACAGGAGAAACATCTGGACAGACTGAACTCGTCTGGTTTAAAGCCACACTGCGGAACATCCCGGTTTGGCGCACTGTAAACACACGAGTCGACACATAAACAGTTGGCCGTGGACATAATAATCCAGAATAATGAAGTCACTTGGGAGGAGATTATTAAAATGCATATGAGCTTTGGGAAGGAGAGTCGTCAAAAGTGTGAGTGACTTTAATCGAGCGCTCGTTATTGGAAAAGGCAAGAGTTCGTCAGAGATTAATTGGTTTGAGGGAAAGGTGCCATGTTTCTGAGTTCAGCCTGTGACATTTAGAGCCAACAAGAGACTCAACTTCATTATAGAGATTTATGAAAATGATTTGGGAGGAAATTTCCATTCAACGTCCCATTATTAATCCCATTTTACAAAGCAAATTGAATTAAGTGCTGCATTATTCTCTCTCATTACAGCCGCCGTGTCAGGTCTGTGGAAACGTCTGATGCCAAATATAAAGGAGACGGTGGACATGAGGACGGGGGGCCCCGAGAGAATTAAAGGGGCCACGGGACATTTAAAGGGCTCAGATTACCTTAAACGGCCCAGATTATTTTGTGTGTTGTGTGTGTTGCTCATTAGCACACAGGTCGTTGTGTGTTGTGTGTTGTGCGTTGTGTGTTGTGTGTCGTGTGTTGCTCATTCACACACGTTTTATTTTAACGTCTCGAGGTTCAGATGCAAACACTTTTAAAATGGACAGACCCGACTGCAAATCTGATCCAGCTCCAAGTAAATCCAGGTTTTATCTCCCGTTTAAACCTGAGACACAAGTGCACAGGGAAAAAGACAATTATGTTCAGACAGGACACACAGAGAGAGGACTGGACACATAGAGAGAGGACAGGACACACAGAGAGAGGACAGGACACACAGAGAGAGGACAGGACACACAGAGCGCACACATTTACACAGTGAAGAACATTTTGAAATGACGTGATATAAAATAACAAAACTCTGCAGGGACATGAATTTTTATAATAATCGTGAGTTTAATGAGACAGAAACAAAGAGACGATGATGTAACAAAACCATAAAAACTTCAAGTTAAACGTCAGAGTTTTACACAAAACGCTTTTCCACGATCAAGGCTCAAAGCACACACACACTCACACACACACCCCCACACATTCAGACACACACACACACACACACACACACACATTCACACACACTGGGGATGAGGTGTAAGTGCTGCCCAAGGACACAACAACATTCATGTGTAGGAGCTGGAATTGTACCATCGACCTGTGAGTTCAATGATGTTTTTTATGTTGAGAGCAGAATCTGAAGAGCCAACCTTCAGATCAGTGCACAAACGCTCTACCAACTGAGCCACTGACGCAAATCCTATTAGTGATGTTATTAGTGATGTTATTAGTGATGTTATTAGTGATGTTATTAGTGATGTTATTAGTGATGTTATTAGTGATGTTATTAGTGATGTTATTAGTGATGTTATTAGTGATGTTATTAGTGATGTTATTAGTGATGTTGGGGGATGTTTTTTTATATTTAATAGTATTTTTTTACCAATATATTGAAGAAACCTGTATAAAATGGTGTAAAATCGTCTGAATTGTATCTGTAACAGCTCTAGGGTTTAGCTCCGTTCCCGTTTTGCCGCATCTTTGTGACAAAAACGATCATTTTCGAGGTCCTTAAGTCCTTAAACCTCGATTAAAAAGTGCACTTGGTCACACGAGTCAAAGAAAAACAGGTTCAGACCCGACATGAGCGCGCCGCGTGTTTAAGAAACCGCGAGGGACCGCCATTATCACCTTCACCTCTTCAGACGCAGCTCCCGAAACAAACAACAAAAGCTGCGGCTGAGATCTGTGAAAATCAAGAGTTTAAGTTTCAAGGTGAGCGGCGGTGTGGAGACGCGGGGCCGGCTGCACTGGGCACGAGTCCTTATTACGCATTCAGCCCGGACGCTTCCACTCGCAGAATCCTAATTAGTGTGACTTTAACAAAAGACAGAGGACTGTGCCATCTGCCTCACATAACGAGCATTTCTCACTAATTAAAAACACCTCGGAGAGCGCTCAGGCGGTGATACCTGGTTAGGTTTGTAAGGTTAGAGACGTTTAATGAGCAGGTAACACGGGAGGACGGCCGCGCTCTTTATGTGGAGGGCTTTGTGCTCTGGTTTTTGTGCAGCTCTGTGAGATTCACCCAGAGTTCAAGGTAAAGGACAGTTCAAGTTATGCGCACAACAAGGAAATATACGTTTGATATTTTCCCGTTCGAGCTGTAGCGTAGGTAGGTCCCGGAAAAAAGGGGGAAAAAAAAGGAGGTTTTGGGTCGTGAGGCTGAACGAGGCCGAGTGGAAACAAAAAGACCCTCGACTCGTAACGTCCAGAGGTGTTCGCTCGCGGAAAATACTGGAAAGAAAAAGCGTCTGGTTTTACAACTTTGTCAAATCTCTGTAGTTTAAAAAAGGAGCTGAGACAGGAGAGGTGTGGAGTTTTGTGTAACTGTCAGATTACGCATGTGTGGACCTGGTTTAAGGTTCATTTTATTTATATTTAGCACTTTTAAAAAACGACTTGAGCTGCAAAACGAGATATACATCAAATATGACACAGACAAAGAGCAATAACACAATAAAACACCTGTCAAGTGTTAAATGCCAGGGAGAAGTTAAAGATAAAGGCTGAGAGGATCTGACAGGCAGAGGGCGCTGTTCCATAGTCTGGTCTTGACTATAGAACTGCAGTAACTCAAATAAAAAGGACCCATAGAGCGCACACGTTTAAACACTCGAACATTTTGAATAACTGGGCCAAAACACATGGAACTAAAACTCTTAAGGTTCAATATGTCGTGTCTTTCTTCATCTTAAATCTTTGTGTTGTTATGGATCTTTTTGTCCTAACCTTTGTAAAACCATCTGTTGTTATGTTTGGGTGTGTGTCTTGTTTGTGCGTCCGTGATAGTTTTGATGGTTTAAATACACTGTTTGTATTTTCATTTGCTGAGGGTGAGACCAGACTTTTTGATTCAAGACAACTAAGATTTTTACGATTAGAAATTCCACAACAATTCAAATAATTTAATAATTTAATAATAATATAATAATTTTTTTGTTGTTTTTTTTATTTATTATTATAGTTTAGTCATGTTTAGTTTAGTTTTTGTTTCATTTTTGTTTTTTGGTTTTTTTGTTGTTATTTTGCGGTTTTATTTTAGTTATTTTTATTAATTTTAAGTTCTTTTTTTAGTTCATTTTCTTTATTTTTTGTTTTGTTATTTTGAGGTTTATTTATTTATTTATTTATTTATTAGTTATTTAGATTTTTGTAAAGTGTATTTTTTATTTATTTATTTAATCTGTGTCCCCTATGTGTCCTCTCTGTGTCTCCTCTCTGTCCTCTCTCTGTCTCTGTTCTTCAGACTCATTCTGGTCTTAAATGTTCGTATTAACCCTCTACATGATCCTGGGGTTTTTATTTCACTATTGTGTCTGTAAATAAAATAAGAAATAAATGTATTGTTCCTCTAATTGTCTATTGACAAATGAAAATAATGAAAAATACTTTTACCGACGCCGCAGGTTTAAAAGTGTCAAGGCGCCTCGTTTCTTGCACTTGATGTTTGGAGAGTTTTGTGTGAGGTGTAACCATGGCAACGTCTTATTGTCCAACAGAATCAGCAGAGACAGAAAAACGACTGTGGACTCTCCAGACCACGACACCAGACAGAGAAAAATATATGAAAGATGGAAATATATGAAGCGGCCGATATTTGTCAATATCGTGTGGGACATTTTGGATTATTTTATGTTTTATTTTATTTTATTTTATTTGATCAGATTTAAGTCTCAAAATAACGACTCAACTGTTTCATTTTTCTGTTTATTTCTTGCAGCTCATGATTTTGAATAATATTGTAGATTTATAATAGTTTTTGTGGGTTAAATCTGCTCTTTGGTTTTGTGTCTGTGGCGTCAATGAATTTCAATATGATCGTTTATCGTCTGTATTTACTTCAGCGATATATCGAACTTCAGACTGTGTGATTGACAGGTCCAGGTGTGATGTGAGTCTGACCAAACGCCACTGACCAAACGCCACTGACCAAACACCACTGACCAAACGCCACTGACCAAACGCCACTGACCAAACACCACTGACCAACGCCACTGACCAAACGCCACTGACCAAACACCACTGACCACTGACCAAACACCACTGACCAACGCCACTGACCAAACGCCACTGACCAAACGCCACTGACCAAACGCCACTGACCAAACACCACTGACCAAACGCCACTGACCACTGACCAAACACCACTGACCAAACGCCACTGACCAAACACCACTGACCAAACGCCACTGACCACTGACCAAACACCACTGACCACTGACCAACGCCACTGACCAAACGCCACTGACCAAACGCCACTGACCAAACGCCACTGACCAAACACCACTGACCAAACGCCACTGACCACTGACCAAACACCACTGACCAAACGCCACTGACCAAACACCACTGACCAAACGCCACTGACCACTGACCAAACACCACTGACCAAACGCCACTGACCAAACACCACTGACCAAACGCCACTGACCACTGACCAAACACCACTGACCAAACGTTCTTGGAGTGACGCTGTGTTCCTAAGCCCTGTCACATTAAAAACACTTTTCTGACCATGTTTTCTTGTGTCCAGGAAATGGCCTCCCCTCACATCTCCATGACGACCCAGCCCCGCCCCCAGCCCCGCCCCCTGCCCCGCCCCTGCCCTCCAGACACAGGTCTCATCTAAGCACTTTCATTACCTTTTAATTGGCTCTAAATTACAAAGTGATCCACCCCATCAATAACACGATCTTAGTAAGCAGAGAGTTACGCCGCGGAGGGGTTTTCTGCATGTGGATGTCGCACGGCCTTATGGGTAAACGCCTGAATACAAATATGTGCCTGAGTTAAGGGGCCGGCGCTCTGTTTACTGAGCGTTTCATTTAGTGAGGAAAAGGCTTGGCTTCAGCCTGCTGGCACGTTGTAAACTACTCTGACGGAATTTGAAAGTGTTTTAATCCATTCTTTTGATAATAGCATGAAAACAAACCAACATTGTGCCTGTGTGTAAATACAGCAAAACTCCAGGGACTTTCAAAGTTCCACAATATGGCATTAAAGAGAGACCGGAGTGTTAATTGCTAATACAGAACATGTTTAGATCAGCTGAGTCCGTGTCGCTCTGTGTTCTGTGAGGAGAGGGCGGAGCAGGGCGGGACTCCAGATAACTGCCTGGTTGCACAGAATTGTGGGCGGGGCCTTAGACAAGAGGAGTGGTCTCGTACACCTGACTGAAAGGAGGGTTTGAATCGTGGCCAGAAACAGCTCACTCAAACCTGCACGATCGATTCAGTGTTTATCGGCGTAAATACTGAAAAGAAAAAAACCTCAAGGACTTTGGCTCAGTACACTGAAAAAATATTCCATTGTCATTATTGTCACTTCCATTTAAATGTACGTTCAAGAAAATAAACATGTAAACAAACACAGGTAAAATACTGAGCTGTTTGTAAAAGGTTTGGCGTCGTGGGGCTGGAGTGGACCTGGTGTTTGAAAATGAAATACTTTGAGAAAACACTGAAAAAACTGAACCAACAAGAAAGAGACGACAGAGGCTAAACCATTACACAGTTACCCGACATTTACCCCACACTTACCCTACACCTACCCTACACTTACGCTACACTTACCCCACACTTACCCTACACCTACCCCACACTTACCCTACACCTACCCCACACTTACCCTACACTTACCCTACACTTACCCTACACTTACCCTACACTTACCCCACACTTACCCTACACCTACCCCACACTTACCCTACACTTACCCCACACTTACCCTACACTTACCCCACACTTACCCTACACTTACCCTACACTTACCCTACATCTACCCCACACTTACCCTACACTTACCCCACACTTACCCTACACTTACCCTACACCTACCCCACACTTACCCTACACCTACCCCACACTTACCCTACACTTACCCTACACTTACCCCACACTTACCCTACACTTACCCCACACTTACCCTACACTTACCCTACACTTACCCTACATCTACCCTACACTTACCCTACACCTACCCCACACTTACCCTACACCTACCCCACACTTACCCCACACTTACCCTACACTTACCCCACACTTACCCCACACTTACTCCACACTTACCCCACACTTACCCCACACTTACTCCACACTTACCCCACACTTACCCTAAAACTGTTAATTTGATGTGAGAGAAATGTGATTTTGTTTGTAAACTGCAGGTGACCAATGAGCTCCTTCGTTTCACACGTGTCACTCAAATGAACAAATCTGATTGGACGATCATGTTTGGTTCTGGCTTGAGACGAGGCGGAGAGGACTGGGACCAGACTGATGTCCCTCTGGATAAAACAGAAAGACCAGTTTGGATTTTAGTGAATCTATGAAGAACATGGAGGTCCACACTGGAGGTCCACACTGGAGGTCCATAAACTCCGAGGCCTAAGTTCTGGGTGTGGTCAGATACACCTGGTACATGAGCGCTGAGTGTGTGAACGGCCATGTTCTTACAGAGGAACTGTTCCTCCTGACGACCGCAGACCTGCCTCATGTTCTGCTGTGATTCAGTGAAAAGCTCCTGCTGCAGATCATCATCACCTCTGAGCTTTACACCAACGGAAACAATTAAAGTCTGATGCAGCTGCGTCTGGAGAAAATGGAGGACTGAAGGTGCAGAGCCTGAACCAGAGGAAACAAGACGACAGGAAGTGTGACGAGAGAGAGCGACATTACCCCGAGCACCTACAGCGAGGGTCAGAAAAACACACAACATGTCCAGACCACAGACTGTTTATATAAATGGACGTCGCTAACCTGCTAGCCGCCGCGTTCCAAACAGGAAGTGATCATGGGCACATTTCCTGCTCCATCGACTCTGGCTTCAATTCACTTTCTATTAAAAAACTGTGAGTGTCATAGCAACCAAAGAGCCAATCAGGAGCGAGGCTGTTGAAGGTAACGCCCCTTCCCGCCCACACCACTAGTTTATCAGGAAGCGGGCGCTTAGCAACGCTGTCAGTCAAACCTGTTGCTAACACTAGAGCGGGCTAATACGAACATTTAAGACCAAAATGACGAGTCTGACAGCAGCAGATACAGAGAGAGGAGACAGTTTTTATACAGAAAGTAAATTGGAGCCAAAGTCGATGGAGCAGGAAGTGCGCCCATGATCACTTCCTGTTTGGAGCGCGGTGGCTAACAGGTTAGCTATGTCCATTTATATAAACAGACTATGGACTTTACTGTAACACAAGAAGAACAAGAACATGTTAATGTCACTGTGGTTCAAATCCCTGGAGTTGTGTTTTGTTTCATTCACATGTTTGAGTCACTTTATTATTAGTCTGTAACATCTCCAAAGCTCAAAACGCTCTGTTCCACCTTGTGATGTCATCAAGTGGTAGTTTTCATGTTAACTCCTCCTTTTACCTTTAGTTCAGTCGAGATAAGAGACAACTCCAGGACTGAAATGATCCAGATGATTCTATAAATGAAGGTGTGTGGAGTTTAAAAACACAGTGGAGCACTTCCTGTATCACCACACGATGACATCACAAGGTGGAACAGAGTGTTTTCAGGCTGAATGTGCAGGTTTCTTTGTGTGTTAAACAAGTGTGAATGAAACAAAACACAACTCCAGGAAACAACATTAGACTGAGATAATAGATAATAATTTCCCTTTAAGTTTAAAAAATGTCGTATCTTTGTGTCGTTTCCGTTCGTGGCGTTCGTGGCGTTTGTGGCGTTCGTGGCGTTCGTGGCGGTCACAGGAGCGTCTGAATCGCTCTGACTCTGTGCCTAATTTCAATGACTCGCTGAATTAACATTTCCTCTGCAGATTCGGGCGCAGCTTCACTCTTTTAGTCTCTTTTATTCAAATGAAATGATAAACAAGCAGAGCAGGTCCAAGAGTCCCACACACCCGGAGCATATGGCGGCGCTCGCTCAAACGACTCCGCCACGCCGCGCCGTCCAGCTGTCAATCACCGACATGAGACCACAACACGTTTATGAATATGCATGAGCCGCGAGAGTGTACTGTGCTCAGCTTCAGCGCCGCGTTTCAGCAAACAGCAGTGACTTTTAATGTGAAAATACAAACATCAGTGAGTTTTATTGTGAAAATACAAACAGCAGTGAGTTTTATTGTGAAAATACAAACATCATCAGTGAGTTTTATTGTGAAAATACAAACATCATCAGTGAGTTTTATTGTGAAAATACAAACATCATCAGTGAGTTTTATTGTGAAAATACAAACATCAGTGAGTTTTATTGTGAAAATACAAACAGCAGTGAGTTTTATTGTGAAAATACAAACATCATCAGTGAGTTTTATTGTGAAAATACAAACATCATCAGTGAGTTTTATTGTGAAAATACAAACATCATCAGTGAGTTTTATTGTGAAAATACAAACATCATCAGTGAGTTTTATTGTGAAAATACAAACATCAGTGAGTTTTATTGTGAAAATACAAACATCAGTGAGTTTTAATGTGAAAATACAAACATCAGTGAGTTTTATTGTGAAAATACAAACATCAGTGAGTTTTAATGTGAAAATACAAACATCAGTGAGTTTTATTATGAAAATACAAACATCAGTGAGTTTTATTGTGAAAATACAAACATCATCAGTGAGTTTTATTGTGAAAATACAAACATCATCAGTGAGTTTTATTGTGAAAGTACAAACATCATCAGTGAGTTTTAATGTGAAAATACAAACATCAGTGAGTTTTATTATGAAAATACAAACATCAGTGAGTTTTATTGTGAAAATACAAACATCATCAGTGAGTTTTATTGTGAAAATACAAACATCAGTGAGTTTTATTGTGAAAATACAAACATCAGTGAGTTTTATTGTGAAAATACAAACATCAGTGAGTTTTATTGTGAAAATACAAACATCACTGAGTTTTAATGTGAAAATACAAACATCAGTGAGTTTTATTATGAAAATACAAACATCAGTGAGTTTTATTGTGAAAATACAAACATCAGTGAGTTTTATTGTGAAAATACAAACATCAGTGAGTTTTATTGTGAAAATACAAACATCAGTGAGTTTTATTGTGAAAATACAAACATCACTGAGTTTTAATGTGAAAATACAAACATCAGTGAGTTTTATTATGAAAATACAAACATCAGTGAGTTTTATTATGAAAATACAAACATCAGTGAGTTTTATTGTGAAAATACAAACATCATCAGTGAGTTTTATTGTGAAAATACAAACATCAGTGAGTTTTATTGTGAAAATACAAACATCAGTGAGTTTTATTGTGAAAATACAAACATCAGTGAGTTTTATTGTGAAAATACAAACATCAGTGAGTTTTAATGTGAAAATACAAACATCAGTGAGTTTTAATGTGAAAATACAAACATTGTTGAGGAATTCAGCCTTTTCCTCTCGTGTTCGTTAGTTTCTGCTAAGACAAAGAAAAACCTTGAAACAGATAAAGTTCAGAAAGGAATTTACTGAATCAGCCAGTAAAGAGCAGTACTTGTACACGAGTCTGTGCAGACTCAATGTTTACTCCTGTACAGTGAGTTTTTATTCTCATACACTGGGAGGACCATGTTTAGACTTAGTGCCTCTTCGTTCACAGGCCTCAGTCTCATCAGACACATCTTCGTTGTCTCTTGCTCCGATCGCTGACACATGTTTTGTTGGTTTGACCAGAGTGACCTGAGTCCTGAGTCAGTACATGTTTATCAATAAGTCATTTCCTGCTTAGTTATTTGATTAGATTTATCGATAGATGTAGAATATGATGTACATGTCCTGAACAGTGTCTGAGTCACAGCTGTAATAAAGTCCCCGTCGTCTCATAAACTGCTACAATTATGAACTACACCAGGGGAGGCGAACACGCGGCTCTCTGCCAATAGGAACGCGGCTCTTTGCCTCTCATCATATTTTCTATATACTGTGGCTCTTTGCATCGTTTCATGTTTCACTTTTTTTTTTTTATCTCTTAAAACACATTCAAATCCACCAGGGCTTATTAAAACAAACAATAAACAATATATAAAAACTCATTTATCAGCTTTTTTTACGCTGCGTCTGACACGTGACCGCGGGTCATCTGCGGGTCACGTCTAATGCCGCGAAAATAAGTAAACACTTGATGCGCGTGTGACTGTTACCCTCGAGTCAAAATGACAAAATGCAAAACTAAACCAAAATATGAGGATGAACAGCAGGAAGAACAGGAAGATGCTTATTTTTTATTGAACAGAATGGCACATCTCTCTGTTTATACAATATCACATTTCAAGGCTCAAATCTTCAGCCTCATTTCAGCTCCAGGCTCATGTGGACACGGAATTTAAAGATTCTGAACAACAAGCACAAACTGAGCACCTGGAAAAGCAGGTAAAAAGACTCAAATGTTTCAACAATGGAACAAGCATGGACAAACTGTGACACTTGCGTCCTATAAAGTGTCGTGGAGATCGCCCGTGCTAAAAAAAACGTACAACGAAGGAGAGTTTTTAAAACAGTGTTTTGTGGATGTAATTGAAACTTTGGCTCCAGATAAAAAATCCCACTGAGATTATCATCCCATCACCAACAAGGTAAGAAAATCTGTGATGTGGTTTGGAAATAACACCTGATTTATGCTTGTGTTAATATTTTAATAAGATAAGATCAGATCTGCCTTTATTAGTCCCACAGGGGGGAAATTCCAGTGTTGCACCGCACAGTTAAAGAACAGAAGGAAAATGGAACATGCAATAAAACAAGATAATAGATAAAAAGCTTAGAATAATAAAAAAAATAGACTTAAAAAATAAACTAAAAATATTCCATCAGTTTATATTATACAGGCCCTATGTGTTTCTGAAGTGTGTTCAGTAGGTGTGTGTGTGTGTGTGTCAGAGACAGAGATGAAGAGAAAGAGAAAATGTGTGTGTGTGTGTGTGTGTGTCTGATAGAGCGAGAGGAAGAGATGCCTATGTGTGTGTGTTTATGTGTGTGTTTATGTGTGTATGTGGGGGGTATCTGACCTCTGGGGTAGGTGTGTGTTAACTCTTGCTAAGCTGCATTTGGTGTGTGTGTTGGTGTGTGTGTTGAGGCTGGACACGTATCTGGAAATGAACAGAAGTACAATGCTGCGGTTTTGTGCGGAGAGGAGTGTTTTATGGGAAGTAATGTGTGTGTGTGTGTTGGCAGGTCAGTGTGTCGTGTGGCTCTTTGACTCTTACGGTTGAAAATTTTGGCTCTTTGTACCTAACGTGTTCGCCGCCCCTGGACTACAGCAATACAATAATAAACTATAGTAACGGTTATGCAGAAGAGCTAAGCACCGATATGTTTCATAACAACAGTGAGTTTTATTATGAAAATACAAACATCTGTGAGTTTTATTCTGAAAATACAAACATCAGTGAGTTTTATTCTGAAAATACAAACATCAGTGAGTTTTATTGTGAAAATACAAACATCAGGTGTGTGAGTTTTAACAGGTGTGTCAGGGCCGTCGTTATGGGTTTGGGGGCGGAGTAAAGTAGCTCAAAGGAGGAGCCAAGGCAGGACAATGGAAGGGCCCAGAATGTGAGCAGATGAGGACGGGGATTTTCCACAGTCGTCCAGGTCTGATTCATAACAAAAAATAAATAAACTCTGTCAACTGGACATCTGAAACATCTCAGGAAAAGCCGTAACATCTCCATGACGACAAGCAGGTAGTGAATCCTCCAAAATGCACCTTTAAACAGGAACATTACCGGTCACTCTCCAATTCAACCACTGCAGTCAAAGCAGCATCACTACTTCATGTACAATTGTATCTATGAGATTTGTGCTGCGCTAAAATGTGTCTCAATGCTAATGTTAATGCTAATGCTAATTTTAAGGCATAATAAATATTTAAAAAACGCCACAAACTGAAGTATTTTACATATAAAAATAACTGGGTCATCTTTAGTTTGATTAGTTTGAAGTTTAATGTTTTAATAAAAGTTAGCATTAGCGTTGAGACACAGCGAGCTAGCTAGCATGCTGCTGTCCAGAGCCTGTTCTGTGTTTGTAGTGTGACAGATCCAGCTTATACCTAAAATACAAGATGCAAACATTAAAATAAAGTCAAAAAATTCTACATGGATACTATATTTATACTGAAGTCAGCTCGTCCGCTCCCATGATGCCTCAGACCTGTCCGAGCCTCGTTAGTCTGCAGACTCCGCCCACAGCGAAGAACAGCTGACGCACACGAGGCTCTTTACGGCCCTGTCGACTCAGAAGACGCTGAGCCGTTTACCCGGGGAGCAGCAGCTGGAGTGTGGAGTTTGGTTTGATTAACAGCGCCCCCCGCCTCCTCCACTGTTACTGCTCCTCTGTGAGCGCAGCAAAGTCAACATATGGCACACACACACACACACGCACACACACACACACACTTTTATTACAGCCACACACCACCACAGTCTGAACACGAGCTGAACACTGGAGGTAAACCATGAAATAAAGTTCATGGAGAAGATGCGACGCACAAGTCGACGTCTGTAAATGACTTCAGCCCAAATGTGTCACAAACCTCTGATCATTTTGTAATGTAAAGGCCGACGTGTTCTGAGCGATCTACTGTGTGTGTGTGTCCGCGCGTGTGGGGGTGTGTGTGTCCGTGTGTGTGTCCGTGTGGGGGTGTCCGTGTGTGTTATTCTCGTGTGTGTGTCTGTGTGTGTGTCTGTGTGTGTCGGGGTGTGTGTGTCCGTGTGTTATTCTCGTGTGTGTTAAAACTCCTCCGTCTTCAGGAGGTTCATGTTTTGCGTGTGCATGTGTCCGTGTGTGTGTGTTTCCGTGTGTGGGGGTGTGTGTGCTTGTGTGTTATTCTCGTGTGTGTGCTTGTGTGTTATTCTCATGTGTCCGTGTGTGTGTGTGTGTGTGTGTGTGTGTTAAAGCTCCTCTGTTTCAGGAGGTTCATGTTTTGATGCAGCTCAGGATTAAACGAGTGAATCGACAGAACGACACGTGGAGCCCTCCATAAAAACACCTCCTTTTATTTTCATCGTCGAGGCTCCGTTCGATTGTTCTCATTTATTTATCATTTCAACCTCTCGTCCGCCCGTTTCCTCTCACGTCTTTGACCATTAAACCGACTTCACACTTTTACGCCACAGTCTGGGACAGATTCAGTGTCACTTTTAGATCAGAATTTTGTCACTAACTTGGAGTCAACAAATAAAATGGTTCCATGTTTCCTTCTTACGTTTATACGAGGCCACGCCCCTGACCACGCCCATGACACTTCCTCCTTCTCCTTCTGTAATAAGTGAGCTGTACATGATGCAGTTTTAGCTCCTCCTCGTTGTTTAATTCTGTTTCCACTGCGACGAACTGAAAAGTCTCACCTGTGAAAGTGAAAAGTCTGTTCAAATATGAGTTATTTTAGTGTTTTAACTCAAGATAGTCCCGACATTCTACTGAGAGCAGCGTTTGTTTACACGTTGCTATGGGGATGTCATGGCGACGGCAGCAGAGCAGTTATACAGAATGTGATTAAACCACTGTGGGAACTACTTGTGCGTTATGTAACATGGAAGTTCACCACTGGAATAGTCTCAGTGCACAACAGCACCTTCTGCCTCACTGTGAGCGTCACTACTTCCTGTGAGTGTCACTACTTCCTGTGAGTGTCACTACTTCCTGTGAGTGTCACTACTTCCTGTGAGTGTCACTACTTCCTGTTAGAATCACTACTTCCTGTTAGCGTCACTACTTCCTGTTAGCGTCACTACTTCCTGTTAGCGTCACTACTTCCTGTTAGCGTCACTACTTCCTGTTAGCGTCACTACTTCCTGTTAGCGTCACTACTTCCTGTTCAGTTTTATCTCTATGAGGTTTTTCTCTCTATGAGTTACGCTAAAATGAATAAATATTTAATGATGAGACAGTGGACAGAGAGCTGCAGGTGGATGTCACTGACAACATGTGTCTCAATGCTAATGCTAATGCTAATTCTGAGGCATAATAATTAAAACAACACCACAAACTGAAGTATTCTATATTTAAAATGATCTTAACTTTAATTTATTTGAATTTTAACAGGTTGTTTATTTCATATTTTATGATTTTAATAAAAGTGACTGTTAGCTGTAAGACACAGTGTGCTAGCTAGCGTGCTACTGTGCACAGGGCCTGTTCTCACTGTAATAGATATAAAATAATATAATCTCTTTCACAGCAAATTGAAATGAGCCGTGTCGCGCTTTCTCATCGAGCTGTGCACATTATAACTCATAAGTACAGCTGCATTTTGGCTTTTTACATGTCGTTTTTCCTCTTCTAGAAGAACAGCAGTAAAACCCTGAGCAGAGTCGTTCACAGAGGAACGATTCAGTGAGACAAATGTTCTCCGTCACATTGATTAAACTGCTCTAAGCCGGTGTCCTTGGCCGAGTGAAGTCTCTCTGCTCAAACAGCGGCTCCTCTGAGACGCAGCGGATTAATTAGAATTGGACCAAACAGCGGGTCTCGTACAAGTCAATCTGCCCCTGGTTATGTTACATGTGACCTTTCACCCCAGCCTCCAGAGGGCGGCGCTGAGCAGACGAGACAGCTTTAATATGAACAGGTACCAGACTGTTCCGCAGTAGGGCATTACACATATCAATAGGTGACTTATTGATAAAGAAATTGAAAAATTATTGAAAAACTGTCTGTCCACAGAGATACGACACATTTAATGCTGTACTGTGGAACATCTTGATTTACAGACACAATAGTGAAATAAAAACCCCAGGATCATGTAGAGGGTTAATACGAACATTTAAGACCAGAAAGAGTCTGAAGCAGCAGAGACAGAGACAGGACAGAGGGGGCGCTGTTTATACACAGAAACTGAATTGGAGCCAGAGTCGATGTAGCAGGAAGTGCGCTCATGATCACTTCCTGTTTGTAACGCGGCGGCGGCAGGTTAGCCATATCCATTTATATAAATAGTCTATTGATCCACCTTTAACAAACTGTAAAATAGTAATAATCAATAATCAGGCTTTTCTACAAATTAAAATCTTAACATTTTTCTGACACATGTTTATGTGTAAAATCTCACTGCAGTCAAACCTAAACCACATCAGTATTCCGGCGCCGCGCGGCGGTACGGCCGTACAGATCCCTGCTCTCTAAAGCTCCTCTTATCCTCACCTCCATCTACACTCGCTCTGCCCTGAGGAAACATTCATACTCAATTAACTCGCATCAAAGCCATTCCACGAGACGAGCCTCCAGGATTAAAAGCTCTTTTAATTAGCTGATTACAAACAATTAGCTCTATTAACACGCCGCATGCAGCGCCATTAATAATGAGAGAGCCGATGAATCATAAAACACATAATTCATAAAATAAACAAAAAGACGAGTGTTAGCGGCTGATCCGCCCCGTCGCCGTCAAACATCCCCAGGTGCTTTACGAGCGCTCAAGTCTTCATTAAGATTCATAAAAGAGGAGAACGTCCAGAGCCCGCCTCCAAAGGCTACGGCCGTAAAGGCCAATCCAGACAACGCAGATGGATGCGCGTGCGGCTCCGCACAAGATGGATGCCTGCCTCTGCACAAGATGGATGCCGGCGTACTGTAATCAGACGTCTGTATGAGGCCTGAATATCTGTCAGACTGTGTTTGTCGGACAGTCGCTACCGCCGCGCTCTCAGATGGATTCATTTAAAGCGGTGTGGGGCTGCGGCGGGCGCCGTCTAATCCTGATGGATGTGACAGTTTTGGTGGAGCCGGAGAAAAGGACGACAGATTATTACGGATGAATATTTCCCAGTGTACCTCTGTGTCCCGCAGACAAACAAACGCTCCGCCAACACTTTAAAACAACACTAAAACAACTTTAGATTAGTGAGTACCCGAACGACCCGCGGCCTGCCTCTCCGCCGCGTCCTTGTCATTAAACTGCCAATCAGGGTTTGGGAGTGGCCCTGGATCCAATCAGTCAGGCTGATGGAGAGTGTCAGGAAGTAGCTGCTGTAAGCAGCCGGAGAAACACATTTACCCCACACAGCGCGTTTAGCCTGGAGCGTCATTAAGGCCAAAGTCCTGCCTCATCTCCTCTGACGAGCCCCAGACACAGCGCACACTTACCGCACTTTAGCAACTTTCACACATCCATTACAGACTCAACACTTCGACCGATATGGGCTTTTCATGACCGATGTCGATGTCGATTATTTAGACTCCAGAGCGACTGATGGGACAGCTCTGCCGACGTGTGCGACCGTTTGATTATTTTACCCAAATTATGTCATTTTAATGTAATACAAGCTTCAAGGGGTCAGAGCGGGGTCAGAGCGGGGTCAGAGCGGGGTCAGAGCGGGGTCAGAGCGGGGTCAAAGCGGGGTCAGAGTGGGGTCAGAGTGGGGTCAGAGCGGGGTCAGAGTGGGGTCACGTTTAGTGCAGTGTTTCTTTGTATTGAAATGTTTATTTAAAGCTTTATGTGGATTTTTTTAGGCAGCAGATCGACCGAAACAAAGATCAACCTGTGCTGGAGAATTAGAGCCGATATCCCAGACGCTAAACTCTGCAAATATTGACCAACAGATCCATGCGTTACTTTATTACTTTATTGCTTACTTTTTATTTACTTGCAAAAATAAAAAAGATTCTGTCAAAATAAACTGTGACTCCTAAAGACTGACCGTTTTGTTGAAGGAGAACGAGAGACGGCGCAAAAGCCCTGAGCCACGGTCCAAAGCGGCGGCTCGTCCGTCTCCCTGAGCCACGGTCACTGTCGGTCTCTGGTCCGTCTCTGGTCCGTCGATAGCGCCTGATGGGCCTCTTAGACACTTATCAATATTTAAGCAGCCTCTCCCATCGACTCAGCAATTAGCTCCTAATTGATTTGAGATTGATTATCATCTGCTTCATAATGGCACGCTCCAGAGCCACGGCTTTACTGTGAATCAAACCATCTGAAGTGTGACAAGTGGAGCCTGTTTCACCACGAAGAGAGTGTGTGTCCAAACCTGAAACATGAACCTGTAACAACCACAAGGAAATAAATGTACAGAGTGTATAAATGTACAGAGTGTGTGTATAAATGTACAGTGTGTGTGTATAAATGTATAGAGTGTGTGTATAAATGTACAGAGTGTGTGTATAAATGTATAGAGTGTGTGTATAAATGTACAGAGTGTGTGTATAAATGTACAGAGTGTGTGTATAAATGTATAGAGTGTGTGTATAAATGTACAGAGTGTGTGTATAAATGTACAGAGTGTGTGTATAAATGTACAGAGTGTGTGTATAAATGTACAGAGTGTGTGTATAAATGTACAGAGTGTGTGTATAAATGTACAGAGTGTGTGTATAAATGTATAGAGTGTGTGTATAAATGTATAGAGTGTGTGTATAAATGTACAGAGTGTGTGTATAAATGTATAGAGTGTGTGTATAAATGTATAGAGTGTGTGTATAAATGTACAGAGTGTGTGTATAAATGTACAGAGTGTGTGTATAAATGTACAGTGTGTATAAATGTACAGTGTGTATAAATGTACAGTGTGTATAAATGTACAGTGTGTATAAATGTACAGTGTGTGTATAAATGTACAGAGTGTGTGTATAAATGTACAGAGTGTGTGTATAAATGTACAGTGTGTATAAATGTACAGTGTGTATAAATGTACAGAGTGTATAAATGTACAGAGTGTGTGTATAAATGTACAGAGTGTGTGTATAAATGTACAGTGTGTATAAATGTACAGTGTGTGTGTATAAATGTACAGAGTGTGTGTATAAATGTACAGAGTGTGTGTATAAATGTACAGTGTGTATAAATGTACAGTGTGTATAAATGTACAGAGTGTGTGTATAAATGTACAGTGTGTATAAATGTACAGTGTGTGTATAAATGTACAGAGTGTGTGTATAAATGTACAGTGTGTATAAATGTACAGAGTGTGTATAAATGTACAGAGTGTGTGTATAAATGTACAGTGTGTGTATAAATGTATAGAGTGTGTGTATAAATGTATAGAGTGTGTGTATAAAAGTACAGAGTGTGTATAAATGTACAGAGTGTGTATAAATGTACAGAGTGTGTGTATAAATGTACAGTGTGTGTATAAATGTATAGAGTGTGTGTATAAATGTATAGAGTGTGTGTATAAAAGTACAGAGTGTGTATAAAAGTACAGAGTGTGTATAAATGTACAGAGTGTGTGTATAAATGTACAGTGTGTATAAATGTACAGAGTGTGTATAAATGTACAGAGTGTGTGTATAAATGTACAGTGTGTGTATAAATGTACAGAGTGTGTGTATAAATGTATAGAGTGTGTGTATAAATGTATAGAGTGTGTGTATAAAAGTACAGAGTGTGTATAAATCGAGATATGAACGTCAGTAACAGATAAATCAGGCGTCTTCTTTCCTCAAGGTCGCTCCCAGTATCGATAGAAACAGGTTTGATTGACAGCGTTGCTAAGGGGCGTTACCTTCAACAGTCCCACTCTGGATTGGCTCTTTCGTTGCTTTGATACTCGACAGATGATGGAAATCAGCTCCAGATCGTCCTGATACCTGCTCCAGCCTCGGTGAGCTTCATTTCACTGAACACTGTGGGGACGTCACACTCACTCAGTCACTTCTTTATACAGACGATGCCTCTAACACAATAATGATAATAATTAAAACTGCAAGCAGTGATAAAGGCCGTCGCCACCACAAAGATCCTGCCCCTCGTTCCCACATCGCCCCTCCCCCCCAAAAATCAGTGACTGTAATAATGTCCCACTTAGTCCAATGAGAACATTTCTGATATTGTCACACCTGCACGGTTGGAAACAGAGGTGTGTCTTCATTGACTTTTTTGTTCAGTGTGACGTGTGGGACAAACGTACCAAATTTCAATGGTCTATGACAAACACGTTTTTTTCATCCCAGTGAACCAAATCAGGTATGTGGTAAATAATGACCACAAGATCTATAATTTTAAAATTAAATCAAGTTCAAATGCAAACAAAAAATAAATAAATAAATAATTGTCTTGCCTATCTTATACAAATATTATCACTGAAAATAATGTCTCATTGATTTTAACAAGGAGGTGTATAAACTTAAATATTGGTGAATTACATTTGACTTTTGAAAACTGTCCTTTACAAACAATAATCTACAAACCTCTGAGGACTTTTTAAATGAACTTTTCCTGTTTTTTGTGCTGAAAAAAACTCCGTTCTGGACATTAGTCTCCACTGAGCCTTTAGTGGGTAAAGTGGCTTTAGTGGATTGAGCTCATCATGATTATTTATACTGTTCTGTCTTTGAACAGATTTCAGTTTTTGTCAGATTTGTGGATTGAGGCTCAGTTGTGGCACTGCCTGGATTCAGAAAGGAGTAAGTCAGTGTTGTGAACATATTTAGTTTTTTTCTGCACACACCCATGGATCATTACGTTATAACTTGGACATTTTAAATCAAATATTGATCAAAAACAACTTAATTGAAGATCCAAAATAGAACAGTCTGTGGTGAGTTTGTTTTAAATATTTTGTATTTATTCATATTTTCTTCATGTCTCCTGTGGAAGATCATCTGGTGCTGAGGGACCATTTGAACTGATTAAACATATTCCCCAAAGATTTACTTACCTGAGCCGCTCCTCCTCATCAGATCAAGAAAATCCAATGCTGAGGAGCATTTTCAGGAAGTTATTACTGTGGAGAGGCCAGGACCACCCACAGCTTAGGTCAGGAGAAAAAGCCCCTGACCTGTGTGGACCAGTCTACTGGCCTCTACAGAATCTGTGAGGAACAGATGTTTTCTGCAGGCCCTTAACGGGACCTGCAGAAAACACAGCGCAGTGAGCGAAGGAAGGACCTGAACCTGTTCCTCTTCTGTGGCATCTCCAGATGGCTGCGGATGGTGTCGCTGATCTCCTCTATGTAGTCATCCTTTTTAATGAAGCCATTGAAACAAACCCATGTCTTTGTGGACGTTGAGCACAGGTCCCTGTACACGGCCTCAGCTACATTTTTGATGTTCTCAGTGTCGGGCCTCACCCTGACGTTCCATTCAGACATCTGTGACGTCAGCTGTTCAAACAGTTTGTCGAACGTCGGTTGTACCATAAGCGGGTTTTTGGTCCGGAGGATGTGCCGACACACCTCAAAAGCCAAGGTGATGACATGCCTTTGCTCCCACTGACACTGAGAATGTTCACTTGTGACAGAAGCAGTGGGTTCCACTTTTTGGGGGGTCTGGACCTGGGGCGAGGACACAGTGCTGGCCACTTTGTGGATCTTGTGAAGGGATCTTCTGACGGGGTCTGTTTTTGAGACCTGATATTTCTGCTTATTGAGCCACTCCTTCATGCTCTCCATGAAGTATGACACTCTGCTTCGGACCTTCCTAGCAAATGTCCAAGCCCCAAAAGAGCTTTTGGGGCTCATGTGATACATAATCACCTCAGAGAGACCCTGGCTCACGTCCTTGTGGTGTCCGTTGGAGATGTCCTGGGACAGTCTCTCATAGAAACTGCACTCCTTCTGGATGTCTGCAGACAGCTGGACCAACTTCTGTAGAGGAACAGAAGCGTCCTCTACCACTGTGTCGAAATCAGCCCCGACTTTTTGCTCTCTGGCGATTTCGATCACGGATCTTCTAAAGTACGTCTTAGCGTGACACAGGGTTAGGAAAGACTGGACCCTGTGTAGAACTCCATATAAACAGGATTTTGTGCAAAAGGCACCGGTGGGACTGGAGTGAGAGCCCTCAGCTCCATTAGATCCCTGGGAGCAGCTCCTGGGAGAGGATCCCCTCTCATCACAGATGATGGACAGAATGGATTTGGCAGCCTCTTCACTGTTGGCGCTCACACTGTCCAACAGCTCCTTCTGCTCCTCACTGCTGAGGCGAGCAGGCAGAGTTACCTTCAGTGCTGCCTGCTCCAGGATCTCCTTCACCTGTTCCTCTGGAGGTGTGGTGCTGGATGTGGGAGAGGCCTGTCTCGAGTCCTGGTCTGAGACAGTGGATTTTGTGTCCTTCCCCTGATTCTCCTCTGGTTGTTCAGTGTGGCCTGGACAACAGCAGAGCCTGCGCAGAATGCTCCGTGAAGTTCTCTGCTTTGCCTGAGACTTGGTCATTGGGGCACATATCTGTTCCTGTGCAGATGGCATAGAATCTGGGGCCAATGAGGCACACGGCTCATCCTGTGGGTTTTCAGAGGTGTGTTCTGCTGGTGCTGAGTCCTCATGCTGTTCGTCCTCTATGGACATGACGGTTCCTAATGGGACATGGGGGGAGAGGCTTATCCCAGCGGGCGCAGTCAACAGCTCCTTCTGCTCCTCACTGCTGAGGCGAGCAGGCTGAGTTACCTTCAGTGCTGCCTGCTCCAGGATCTCCTTCACCTGTTCCTCTGGAGATGTGGTGCTGGATGTGGGAGAGCCCTGTCTCGAGTCCTGGTCTGAGACAGTGGATGTTGTGTCCTTCCCCTGATTCTCCTCTGGTTGTTCAGTGTGGCCTGGACAACAGCAGAGCCTGCGCAGAATGCTCCGTGAAGTTCTCTGCTTTGCCTGAGACTTGGTCATTGGGGCACATATCGGTTCCTGTGCAGATGGCATAGAATCTGGGGCCAATGAGGCACACGGCTCATCCTGTGGGTTTTCAGAGCTGTGTTCTGCTGGTGCTGAGTCCTCATGCTGTTCCTCCTCTATGGACATGACGGTTCCTAATGGGACATGGGGGGAGAGGCTTATCCCAGCGGGCGCAGTCAACAGCTCCTTCTGCTCCTCACTGCTGAGGCGAGCAGGCCGAGTTACCTTCAGTGCTGCCTGCTCCAGGATCTCCTTCACCTGTTCCTCTGGAGGTGTGGTGCTGGATGTGGGAGAGCCCTGTCTCGAGTCCTGGTCTGAGACGGTGGATGTTGTGTCCTTCCCCTGATTCTCCTCTGGTTGTTCAGTGTGGCCTGGACAACAGCAGAGCCTGCGCAGAGTGCTCCGTGAAGTTCTCTGCTTTGCCTGAGACTTGGTCATTGGGGCACATATCTGTTCCTGTGCAGATGGCATAGAATCTGGGGCCAATGAGGCACACGGCTCATCCTGTGGGTTTTCAGAGGTGTGTTTTGCTGGTGCTGAGTCCTCATGCTGTTCCTCCTCTATGGACATGACGGTTCCTAATGGGACATGGGGGGAGAGGCTTATCCCAGCGGGCGCAGTCTCAGACCTCACATTAATCTCCGGGGGGGGTAGGGAAGAATCTGGGGCCAGTGAGACACAGGGTTGATCCTGTGGGTTTTCAGACGGGCTTTGAGTGTTTGGTGTCACTCCCAGCCCATTCCGCCTCAGTTCTTCTCTAATTCTGAAACGTTTGATTTTCTCCTTCATATCAGTTTTCACAGGCTTTTGAGGTGTTACAGGAACACGAGTGGATTCCCCGTCTCGAGGTGAGAAAACATAAGCGATTTCCTCTTCAGGGGACAGTGTCTGACCACACGGCCGACAGCAGCTCAGAATGAACTTTCTGGCGTAGCTGACAATGGTGTGGAGCTTGATCTTAGGCGTGGTGTAGGTTTGACTGACGCCGGACAAGACTGAGTTGACGTTCTTGGTCACCTCATCGCTCATCATCTCTAGGACCTTCTTGACGGCCTCAGGCTCTCCTGAGGTCCTGAAGAGGGCTGTGAAAGCGGGGCCCAGCGCGGTCTTCACTGCTTCCTGTGACACCAGGTCAGTACTAAAAGGTTGGCTATTGGAAATATAGTCCATTAAAACCCTGAGTATTTCACTGGCGGCGACCAAGATCATCTTCATGATCAAGTCCACCATCTCGGCCTTCTTCTTCCCTTCCGGCAGCTCTATCATCTGCGCTACCTCCCAGAAGGGGTCAAGCACAGCTTGGATCCTCTCCACCGAGAGGACAGGTATTGCATCATCCAGGGGGGGGCTGGTACTGCCTTGTTTTTGTCTGGGCTGGGGCCTGTGTCCTGTGCCGCTCCTCGGCAACTCCTCAGTCTGTGGCTCGACTGGAGGGAGCTGCTGTTGTCTCATCTCCTTCTGTTTAAATCTATCACTGTTGTTGTCTGCCATAACTCTAGTACGTAAAAAACGAGGTAATTATTATGTGTGTTGTCTGTTGAGCAACTTGTAAGTGAATATAGTTAACGTGGCGTTGGACACTTACTTTAAATCTCCGCCCAAAGCGCAAAGAGTACAAAGACTTCTTTGTGCTTTGACTCAAAGCTCTGGAGTTGCCGTGGTAACAAGACTGTATGGGATTGTAAAGCAGTGATGTCATCAGATGTCACATGACCATGTCACATGACCATGTGACATGAACATTCTAGAATCTCTATAGTTTAAACTGAGCTGGAGACAGGTCAGAATTTTATGATAGAATTTGATGTGAAACTGATTCCAGATGTTTAGTCCTGGTTTATGATTAATGTTTCTATAATTACTTATCCAAATAATCCAAATCCAAATGAACAGCCAAATAAAACTATTAAGTGATTGTTTTAATGAGGCTTGGAACATTGATGTTTGGTCTGTATCACAGTACAATGTGATGTTCTTGAAGTTATCGTGGTAGAAATACTTAAATGTGCTGTAAAAGTTACTGTCAGTGATTAATTATGCCACATTTGGGCCATAGTTTGGAGACCTGCTCTAAACCTCACCTGTGTATGTCTATTTCATTTTTTCATATTGTTTCTCAAACTTCCCTCTACTGTGAGTCAATGGGGCGATTCATCGCCTCGTGTTTGCTGCTGTGGCAAATGAAACCTGCTGATAAGAGATATTTATGTGGAATCATTTCAAGGGTCAATGAAAAAAATATCTTTTTCATCCCAGTTAAACAAAACCCAAGAAATTAAATCCATGTGAAAAACAAGTAAACTGTATTAAAAGTCCTTATACCGAAAAATTCACCTTTATTTATTGATTGATCCATGTATTTAAATGAAAAATGTTGGATGTTGCCATGGAAACACGATTAAAAATAGAGGTAGGTCCTCATTGGCTTTTTTGATCAATATGTCTGTGACAAAAAATAAATAATTTGGCTTGTTAGGGGGCGCTACTGAGTCATTTTTCAATATTTTTAAGTACAGATTAAAAAAAAAAAAAATGTTTATGCCAATTTCATTTTATGCCAGTTTTAGGTCCAATAAAATTGACTTTTCGTTAATGTTCGAGGTCAAAAGTGGCCTCAATCCAGCAAGTATCATACAAATATTTCAAAATGTACTTAAAGAGGGCGCTAGAGAGTCATTTTGTTGGATAGTAACTTGATTTGCATATGATTGTGTTCAGCCCTGCATAAATGCTCTACTGGCTTTTTCCAAACACAAAATGTGTGAAAGAGATTTTTTATTTTTTTTTTTATTTTTCAAAAATTGCAATTATGTTGAAAATTCCCCCTGACCACACCCAAAGTCATAATGTAATGATAATCCTTAATTGTCCATGTGTTTAGTGGGTTTGGGCCAGATTTGAAGTGTTGAATGTCCTGAATGTGAGGGTGTGCACTTTTGTCATTCCCTGGTTTGATCCAATATGGCCGACTTCCTCTACATTTTAGGGCGGGGCCATAATATCATTTTTGTCATGTCCTGTCGTGTTTTATGTTTTGATGCAAGTTTTTCCGAGTCGGGCTCCCATTGGCCCAGTGAAAATCAACGTTTGAGGTGGCGCTACCGAGTCGTCTTTCATTATTTTTCTCGGGGTCTTTGGTGATAATTAGATCGCACTGAGCTCTAATTTTTCATACCTGTCACTGCCCCGGGGCGAGTTTACTACTTGATTTGTGCAATTTTCCAGGCTTCCAACGCAGTGTTATTGTTCCTCCCCGGGATAGTGTCCCAGACTCAGGCCTAATAATAGTAATCATGATGATACTACTACTACTACTACTACTACTACTACTACTACTACTACTACTACTACTACTACTACTACTACTACTACTACTACTACTACTACTACTACTACTACTACTACTAATAATAATAATAATAATAATAATAATAATAATCTGATTTATATGGCACTTTTTGGACACCCAAAGTCTTGTTCTAAATCTTGAGTTTATTTTAGATGAAGGTGAAGGCTTCAGATGAGGAGTAAAATCGTTTCTCTGTGACTCTTATTTTAACTAATTTCTGAGCCTGAAGAGTGAGACATGCAAATGATGGAGTTGAAGAGCTCATGTTTGAGGAGCCAAATGTGCTCACGCCAGCACATTTCCATCATTAGGGAGACTACAAAAAAACTCAATTCTGAAGTTTGGATCTGTGGGATTATTTGATGTTGAAATCTGCGTCGCCTTGTGACAAAACACTTTTCAGGCCAAAAGCTCAAACTGATAAACCTCGTACAACTGCTACAGAGACGAGGAGCTGCGGAGACGAGGCAGAGCTACGGAGACGAGGCGGAGCTACGGAGACGAGGCGGAGCTGCGGAGACGAGGCGGAGCTACGGAGACGAGGCGGAGCTACAGGCTCCTCTGAGAATCGAAGCCCTCACTGTCCTCACATGTAAACAGATGTAAACATGTGTGTGTGAGGAACCACATCAACATTCTCTGATTTTGACCTAAAGCCATATAATGTCATAGATAAATAAATATAAACTCATTTCTGTCACTGACACAAAATCCAAGAGCAGATTTAAACCACAAAAACTATTATAAATCTACAATATTGTTCAAAATCATCATAAACATCAGAATGAAAGACTTGAGTCGTTTGAGTCTGTAATGAGTCACACAAATTATTTATTCAAACTTCTACAGTTTAACCTTCTTCCCGTGGGATCCTGCACTTTCAAAAGACATTTTCTGCAAGACTCAAGAACAAACATTAGTGCAGTTTACATAATTGAATATAATGACTAAATAAAATAGTGAACTGACTATAACTAATAGCAATGACTAATAAAGAGTGAACATTACATTACAGTACCTTTAAAATGAACAGTGAGATAACATAATATAACTTGAATATATATTTTGAATCCATCACAAACGCTCACCTGCTCTGAGAGCGTAGGGACGAGCTCATAGGCGGTTTATATAAATGCACAGAGCTAACCTGCTAGCCGCCGCCGCGATCCAAACAGGAAGTGATCATGGACGCACTTCCTGCTCCATTGACTCCAATTCGCTTTCTATTTTCTAGACATTTTGGTCTTAAATGTTCGTATTAACCCTCTACATGATCCTGGGGTTTTTATTTCACTATTGTGTCTGTAAATCAAGATATGAACATTAATAACAGACAAATCAGGTCCTTCTTTCCCCGAGGTCACTTTTGCGAGGTTGTTGAAGGTAACGCCCCGTTACCTTTAACAGCCTCGCTCCTGATTGGCTCTTCGGTTGCTATGATACTCGAGGTCTCTACACCTGCTCTGGCCTCGATGAGCTTCACTTGGAGCTGAAGCTGAGGTGATGTCATCACTCAGTTCACGTCTTTAAGGTTAAAAGTGTGTAACTCCTCGTTTAACGCGTGCAAACCTCACGAGTCATCATGGAGTAGGTCGAGCTGTTAGCCTGTTAGCCAATTTTCTTTGCAACAATAAGCTAATGTAAGCGACTAAACAAAGGCTCTTCATGAACGTTACACTGTTCATCTAAACGATAAGTTCCAGCAGAAGACTCTTACTGCACAAACCCAGAGTAAACGCAGCGCGGCGGCCACAGCGGCGCGACGCCCACAGCAGCGCTCACGACGCTTTTAATCCTTTACAACAATATCAGCTTCTATTTTCATGGGGGAAATAACGGATGTATTTACATAACTCATAAAGTCGTTTTCCTCTGACCCGCCGTCTCTGGATTACCGCGCAGACGTGGCGGCGCAGGTTACGTTCAGCGCCAGCTCCTCTTCATCAGTCCCTTTGAACGTGACAGCTGTGGCAGACGAGGCTTTAACGCTAACATTAGCACGCTCACATCACAGCTTAATTTATTTCTGAAAAGATTATAATTCTCAAAAGGGTAATTAGATGAGCGCCTCACGTTTTAGCCGCTGTTTGTAAAGCTTCAGCTGATTAAAGACGTGTTTCGTGAGTACTGCGTGTACTTTCAAACAAGGCACTGACTTTCTGTTGAACCCTGATATTTGTGTGTATATTTGAGTAATCCTACAGACGAGTATAAACCGGAGTGATCACACGTCCCCACTGACCCGGGACAGTCCCTGTTTTGAGCCCTGTGTCCTCTGTCCCAGCACATTTATCCAAAACCAGTCCCAGTTTTACACGAGAAATGTCCCAAAGTGTCTTTATTTTTGACTGATCTGATCCTCAGCAGCAGAAAAGAAGGGACTATATCGTCATTTTTTCAGCTAAAATCCAGAAAAACCTGTTTGAAAATGAGCTTTAGGATGTGTCCCAGTTTGGAATTTTGAAAATGTGATGCTCCAAACACAGGGGCGTCGCACTGGGGCGGGTGAAGAGTAGTGTTTGCCCGGGGCCCGGTGCAGAGAGGGGCCCCTCACAGACTCTGTAAACAGCGTTTTCATTCGCCCGCCCTGGTATGAGCCGTACAGCTACAGACACGGCTGAATGTTCATGTGGAGATGTTTGGACAGAGGCTGAACATTTCACTGACACAATATTCAAAGACAAGCAGCTCATTCAACAAACAAACAAACAAATAAACAAACAAACAACTGAACAAACAAACAACCAAACAACCAAACAAACTATTAGTGAAAGAGGCTGGAAAAGCATTGGTCTGTTATAATTAGGCTAATGCACATACAGTTGTTCCTCATTATATCGCGGTTCTGCATCCTGATTGGCTGTTGGACTGTAGACCATTGTGTCGTGCGTCCTGATTGGCTGTTGGACTGTAGACCATTGTGTCGTGCGTCCTGATTGGCTGTTGGACTGTAGACCATTGTGTCGTGCGTCCTGATTGGCTGTTGGACTGTAGACCATTGTCCATCAGTCTCCTCCGTGCCGTGTCTCCTGTCCAGTACAGAATGTGTTCAGACAAATTTACATAAACGTTGGATCTCAGTGTGACTCTGAAGTGCTGTACGTTTGCAATTTGTTTTCTCCCCGACAAAACCCACAATGTCGATGAAACGTTCTGCACCGACAAAGACGCCTACGAAGGTTTGAACTTTGAGAGAGTTTAAACGAGAGAGAAATGTGAGAAAATGTTAACGCCTGTGTGAGAAAAGTGTATAAAGTGTGTGGTGAGGGGTTTTACACACAAAAACAGAGAGAATAATGTAAAAAATAAAGACGATACTTCACGGATTTCGCCTGTTGCAGATTATTTTTAGAACGTGACCCCCGAGATAAACGAGGGGCCACTGGACTTTCTATTACTGTGTCTTCACTGATCTGACGGTTGCCGGTTCGAGTCCCTCCTCTTCATCAGTGTTTGTTTACACTGTGTGTGAATGTGCGAGGGGTTTGTTGATATAAAACACTTTGAGAGTCTTGAAGGTGGAAAAGTGCTGTGTAAAAATGTGACTATTTACGATTTTATCATTTAGTGTTTTCCTTCTGACTGTAGAATAGGTTTTATATCGTCTTTTGTTATAACCGTAGAGAATCACGACTTAAAACAGAAAGTGATTATTGTGTATTCAAATCTGATAGTAAAGAAATACATAAACACGGCTAAGTGTCACTCTTGCTAGTATTAGCAACAGGTTTGATTGACGCCGTTGCCAAAGAATAAAAGAAAGAAGTGAAGTGAAGAAGTGCCCACCCCCGGCTAAACTAGAGGCGTTTCCTTCAGCATCCTCGCTCCTGATTGGCTCTTTGGTTGCTATGACGCTCTCAGTCTCTACACCTGCTCTTCACTTGAGCTGAAGCTGAGGTGACGTCAGACTCTCTCCGTCACGTCTTTAAACAGTTTGTGGTTTTAAACTGTGTCTCTAAACGCCTCAGAATAAACTTGAGTTGTTCCATTTTTTCCGCATAAACATTTTTACAATAATCAAACATCATTGGCTCAGATTTGTTCTTAACCTTTTCTGATGGTCTTGATTTCATTTGATCTGTTTCTTTCTCCTCGTTATGGCCGTGGTCTCTGTCCTTCACAGATCCATCCTTTAAAAGTCATCTCAGGTTAGCAGAATGTCACATCACTCAAGAGCGCCCCCCGGGGCCCGCTCCTGTTATTTTAAAGGGTCATGTACTTTTATCCAGGCAATGAATAAAGAAGCGACGGCGGCCGGGAACAAGAGGAGAGGCCGGCGCCATCGCACAAAGAACCAATACAACATTTACCTTTCTGCGGAAGAGCGCCCCCGGCTTAAACAAGGCCCTTTGGAAAGGTCAGAGGTCACACAAGACGCCAGTGTGTCTGCACTTGACTTTTGGCTCGGCTCATTGGGCGTTTGACTCACGCTTTTCTGCTCAAATGTTTTCTGCTGTGAAATACAATTTGACAGCTTAGAATAAATAATAGATTCTTTATTTCTTTTGTTTTGAGGCTGAGACGAGACGTTTAGGACCAGAGCGAGAAAACGACGACGAGAACGACGAGGAGTTTACAGAACCTGTTTATGTTTAACTGTGAACATGAAACGAGTCACGAGTTCAGTTGGAAAAGTCATTAGAGGAGGTTTACTCGAGTATCGTTTACTCGAGTATCGTGTCTGTGTATCAGTCCAGAGTGAAAGAAAAAGTCAAATCAGTCACTGCCTCAAATCTGAAGGAGGAGCTAACGACACTGAAGCTAACACACCTGTTTAAAGCTAACACACCTGTTTGATGCTAACAGGCCCCTAATGCCTCTCACACCTGTTAGCATACTGGCTGTTAGCATACTGGCTATTAGCATACTGGCTGTTAGCATACTGGCTGTTAGCATACTGGCTGTTAACATACTGGCTAGCACTCTATCATTATCGTTCTGTTTGGGTCTGTGGGCGGAGTTATAAACACAGATGACGTTTCAGGCCCTGTTCTTGTTCACAGATATTTGTCTTTTCTTTTTTAACTCTTTTCTTTCTCTTCGTTTAATAATATTTCTAAAAGCCAAATTATTTTACGGCTTTAAAAATATAACTCCCTTCTTGATAAAATCTTTACGTTACTGTCATCGTATTATTATTATTATTATTATTATTATTATTATTATTATTAATTAATTATATTTTTTAATCAAATATATAATGATACAAACAATAACACTGTGCGAGGCCTGAGCTTTAACATTCACATTCAGGGACATTATGTGTTAAAAAAAATATAAACAAACTAAATAAATACAATTTTACATTTAATATTTCAGATTCTTTTGTTTTCGAGGCTTTTGGGTTTGTGCAATAATTTAAACAATTTGTATAAGACGATAAAATGGACTGAAATACAACAAGTTTGGGTTTAGAAAATGTACAACAATGGATCTGATATTTGGAGAGGATCAGGATTAGATTTAAGACATTTTATTATTATTATTATTATTATTATTATTATTATTATTATTATTATTATTTATGTATTTATTATTATTTATTTATTATTATTTATTTATTTTTATTTATTATTATTATTATTTATTTATTTATTTTTATTTATTTATTATTATTATTTCTTACATTCCATGAGCTTCATTTTGAGCCGGATGTTCAGTTAAATAAAGTTTATAAAGACGACTCGACTGCCCCGTGGTCTAAATAACAGTGAATTATCATCGTCACATTGAGTATTTTTCACATCGTTCCGTCCCAAACTGACTCCGTGCTCGTATAACAACACTGTGTCATTTTAATTACCTCAGATGCCCGTTCACAGCTCGAAAACAGAACAAGAAATCCAGCTTTTTGCTTATTAGCGGCTACCTGAGCGACTCCACGGCCGCCGCTCTCATTAGCCCTCGATATAAAGCGCGTCTCCTAATGACTGCGCCGTGGCACATTTACAAAAGCATCGATTTGTGAGCGGAGCCAGAGGAAACGCCACCAAATCATAATGAGTTTGGCGAAGGGAGGGGGACCCGCCATTTAGTTGTCAGACAGTTTCCTGATTCAGCCGAGCCCGAGCGCCGGGTGAGCTGCCTCCTCCCATGTACCTCATACATCACTGCCTATTTGAGGAGAGGCACCGATTCACACACACACACACACGGACGCACACACACTCAGACACACACACACTCAGACACACACGCACACACACAGACTAACACGGTGATGGGGGAAAGTGAGAATTCAATCTTTCCTTGGCTCGCAGTCATCTACAGAAATGCATTGGTTCGCCCCGTGCGCCGCCGTCTCCAAAACCTGCCAATAACAGCGGAGCAGCGCGGGAAAAATCACTGCAGGTCGCCAGCCGTCCCCCGAGTGATCCCCGTCCAATCAGCACGGTCCCACGGGCAGATTAAGGACAAGTGGAAACAGGGTCCAGGTCCAGACTCCAGGTCCAGGCTCCAGGTCCAGACTCCAGGTCCAGCTCCAGGTCCAGACTTCAGGTCCAGGTCCAGCTCCAGGTCCAGACTCCAGGCTCCAGGTCCAGACTCCAGGCTCCAGGTCCAGACTCCAGGTCCAGACTCCAGGTCCAGGTCCAGGTCCAGACTCCAGGTCCAGACTTCAGGTCCAGACTCCAGGTCCAGACTCCAGGTCCAGGCTCCAGGTCAAGGTCCAGACTCCAGGTCCAGGTCCAGGTCCAGGTCCAGACTTGTGGGATTTTAATGTGAGTAATTATTAAAAAAACGAGTCGTTCAGGAAAAAGTGAAATATTTTTCATGAGATTAAAATGATTTAAATAAAGTTCAGATTTTTCACAGACTGAATCAGTTCAGACGAAAAGAAAAGAAAATCTTTATTTAAAAGAAAAAAACAAAAAAAACAACACAAAGTTTAAAAAACAAAACCGTCTCTGTCCTGAACTCAGTTAAATCACATTTATTTTATAAAGTTCCAGGGTCATGTTTTATTTTCACATTCGTCTGTTTTATATATTTACAGTAAAAGTACACACTGTAAATGTACTTAAGTAAAAGTAAAAGTACACACTGTAAATGTACTTAAGTAAAAGTAAAAGTACACACTGTAAAAGTACTTAGTTCTTTATTAAAAACACAAAACATCCAAACAGCAGACGCCGTTTTAATTAAAGACACACTGTGTAACCTTCCTGTCGTCTCCACGGAGATAACGTCAATAATACAGACTTCACCTGGAATGTTCCACTGTGTGGCATTAAACTTGTCTCTGTGGTGTGTATGTCACACTCTGCTCTGTCTCTGTTTTCTTGTTTTTCTTCTTCTTTATTTTTACTAAATTTCTACATTTTAAAAACGACAGAAACATCAAATAATATAATAATAATAAATGAAGTCAGATTTATGGAATTATGTCGCAAAGAAAAAAGTTTAAAGACGACTAAATATTTTTCGACAAAGGCTGGAGATTTGGAGGAATTGAAAATATTTTTTAAAAATTCAATAGTTTTATTTTTTTTTCTTTCTTTCTTTATTTTTTTCTTGACTGCATAATTCCACACGTGGCTCATTTATCCGACGTCTCTGTTTATAAAATGTAGAGAAATAAAAAACAATCAAACTTTATCCTGCGGTGGATCAGTTTAATGCTGCACTGAGGAACATTCCAGATGAAGCACAAACATCATGGACTCAGCAGATCAAACCCTGAGTGTTCCACTGACAGCTCTGATCTGTGGAGCGTCGCGTGTGCACACTTGTTCTGACGCTCCGTGCGCGCGTGTCCGCCCCTCCCCCGTGTCTCCGCCTCCCTCTGGGACCGCGTTCTCCGGGTCAGCGCGGCCCGGGCCGATCGCGGCTCAGGGGCCGGGCTTTTCCTTCAAACAAAACTATCTGGTCCTCGGAGCGCGAGCTGCTGACGCCACGTTTGTCGTCTTTTCTCTCTCTTTACATCCTCATTTGCATAATCCCGATTAATAACTCCCCGGTGATTTGCATATCTCCGTCTGAAGCCGAGGACACTCCGGGTGCGGCGGCGGCGTGTTGTTGTGCGATCTCAACGGAAAAAGAGACAAATATAAAATAAGACTTAGTTACATCACGGTGAAAAACCAATCGCCCTCGCCAGGCCGCACCACGACTCAACTCCTCAAAATCCTTTTCCTTAAATCCGTGGAGAAATTTGCAAAAGCCGGAGAAAAGGAGAGAAAAAGAGAGAAAAGGAGAGAAAAGAGAGAAAAGGAGAGAAAAGGAGAGAAAAGGAGAGAGTAGAACCTCAGACCGGAGCAGCTCCTGGAACAAACACAAGTTAAAGAAGAAGCGAGAAAATGAACAAAAAAAAAGTTTAACTGAAATCCCCGTTTGGACAGAACAGAAGAGACGAAGTGTGTCTGCGGCAACAGTGCCCCCTACTGGACACACACACACACAGAGAGAGGAACACACACACACACACACACACACACACACACACACCCCCACACACACAGAGGAGCACACACACACAGACACACACACACACACAGAGGAGCACACACACACACTCTGTTCTCTGTGTCGTCTTCAGTGGTGGAATGTAACAAAGTAAAAGTATTAAATTACTGTACTTAAGTACTGTACTTTAGTACCTTAACTTTATACTGAAGTACATTTACAGTGTGTACTTTTACTGTAGTACATCTGAGAGCAGTTTCTGTACTTTTTACTCCACTATGTTTTTGAACTGGAAAAGTAAAAGTATTTTTCTGTATTTTTCTTTGTTTGAGCTGCTGAAAAGTCTGAGGGTTTAATTTTAATTTTAACACGATCAGAATTTAAACAAAAAATAAATATACAAATAAAAACAGAAGAAAATGATGGATTCATTTGTTTCTGTTGAACAAAATTCAGCTCAAACTTTATCAAAATCTCCACATTTGAAGATTTAAAAGAAACAGACTTGAAAACCTCAGCTCATTTTAACGTCATAAATAAATAAAATATGACACATTTTGATATTTATATGTTTTTATTTGTTTATGTTTTTATTTGTTTATGTTTTTATGTTTCCTCTTTTCTTTCAGGTATAAAACATGTTTTATTCAACATTTTCTCTGATCTAAACCTCGTCTGAATAAAAATGTGCTTTTGTTTGGCTCCAGGTTCGTCGTTGCGGCTCAGCGTTGCCATGGCGACAAATTGGGATGTCACGGGGGCTTTACATCCTGGTCCTTCCTCCGCACGGACTCAAACCTTCACATCTGCGACGAGGACGAAACAAAACCCACAAATCAGAATCAAGAGAAAAACAGTTTGGACCGAAGTCGACGCTGAAAAGTCAAAAAACCAAAAACATTCGATTTTCAAATGTCCCAGACTCGTCCTTTATCAAACGCCTCATCTCAAACCAAGATGGCCGCCCTGAAACTGAGCACAAATCTGGAGAAACACGGCCCCGTTTGTCCTGAAACTGCAGCAGAAAAACTGGAACACAAAGTTTTTTATAGAATTTTCTACAGAAGTTAAAGTTTGTGTCGATTCTTCAGTAAATACAGAGTTTTATTTTACTCCAGAATTAAATCTACAAAGACGAGTTTGATCTCAGCTCAAAAACGAAACTGAAGATGAAGAAGCTCAAGTGAAGGAGGAGCAGAGGAGGAGGAGGAGGAGGAGGAGAGGAGGAGCAGAGGAGGAGGAGCAGAGGAGGAGGAGAGGAGGAGCGGAGGAGGAGCAGAGGAGGAGCAGAGGAGCAGAGAGGTGTGAAGGGGGTACAAGAGGTGTGTGTGTGTCTGTGTGTGCGTTGTGTTTGTGTTGTGTGTGTATTGTGTTTGTGTTGTGTGTGTGTGTGTGTTTGTGGGTGTCTGTGTGTGTTGTGTGCGTTGTGTTTGTGTTGTGTGTTGTGTGTGTGTTCTCGGGTGTCGGTCCGGTCTCTTTGTGCAGCTCTCCTGTACCAGAGCTGACAGGGCCGTAACCACGGAGACAGAGTCAAGAGGAGGAGCCTATTAGCATTAGCATTAGCCTTAGCATTAGCATGTTTAAACATATGAACTTTTACCTTTTAAAATAATGAAGCTGTTTGAAGCAAAATTAAATAAATTACCCATGAGCCCCTGCTGCAGGTCACAGTTTATAGAAAAAAACAGACTCCAGACTCACAGACGACAGAAGAACAGGCCGGGAGGTCATTTGTACTTCAACAGAGGTCAGAGGTCAGAGGTCAGGGTCAAGACACTTTAAGGTTTAAGATTAGAACAGACTCAGACCAGACCAAGACTGGACCAGGACTAGACCTGGACCAAACTGAGTCTAGACCTGGACCAAACTGAGTCTAGACCAGGACTAAACTGAGTCTAGACCTGGACCAAACTGAGTCTAGACCTGGACCAAACTGAGTCTAGACCAGGACCAAACTGAGTCTAGACCAGGACCAAACTGAGTTTTTATTTTTCTGTGTAAATCTTTATTTTTTTCAAACACGTTCAGTTCCTCGTGCGGCGTCTCTGGTCCTCGTGCGGCGTCTCGTCTCTGGTCCTCGTGCGGCGTCTCGTCTCTGGTCCTCGTGCGGCGTCTCTGGTCCTTGTCCTTCTGTCTCCACTTCAAACCGACAAATCAGTCAAAGTCCTCGGTCTGCGACGTCTTTCACTCCTGAGTGTTTGGGCCTGTGTCACTCGGCGGCGATGGCGGCGATGGCGGCGGTGATGGGCCTCGTGCAGGTGTAATGTCACAGACCCCGGTGCAGGTGCCGCCGTCCACCTCTGGACCCTCTGAGGTGTCACCGTAAGACGACTGTCACCGCCTCGTCACCGCCGCCGGCTCTGACAGCATCAAAAATATAGTCCCAGAGGAGGAGGAGGAGGAGGAGGAGGAGGAGGAGGAGGAGTGTGCTTGTCTAGACGTGCGTGTGTGTGTAGGTGTGTGGGGGGGGGGGTGTGTGTGTGTGTGTCAAGCCCCTGTCACTCCACACACAATAGCTCTGCCTGCAGCTCGTGCAGGTCTGACGTCTGTTTTCTCGGGGTTGACGGGTTAAGAGCGACGAGACGGAGCCGGAGTGAAACCCGACAGTTTGAGTGTGGGTGGAGTTAAAGGGGTGGAGTTAAAGGGGTGGAGTTAAAGGGGTGTTTGGGTGGAGCATTAAATGTTTAAAGCGTTCAGAGTGTGGGTTTAATATCGTGGTCATATTTGTGTGGCAGAGTTCAGGCGCCATTTTGACTTTACACCATTAAAAAGATAAATGCTCCTAAATAACGAGCACTTTTCCCTCACATCGTTTAGGTCCTGGGTTTGATTCCTGTCTGTGTTATGGAGTTTGCATGTTCTGCCTGTGTCTGGGGAGTTTATTTTACCTCGTGAGCGGCGGTGGCTCAGTCGGTAGAGCGTTTATGCATTGATCTGAAGGTTGGCGGTTCGATCTCTCTGTTGTGAAGAGCTTTGAGTTTTGAAAATGAAAACGTTCTGTGTAAAAATGTTGTTTTTGGCGACATTCAGGCCTTTGTCCAAATCCTCCATGAGGCTCGAGTTTAAACGTTAAACACAAAATGAATCTGCTCTTTATCGTGTGTTGACCGAGTGTGTGTGGACGTGTCGTGTGTTTCCCGTGTATTTCTCGTGTGTTTCTCGTGTTTTTCCTGTGTGTTTCTCATGTGTTTTCCGTGTGTTTCTCATGTTTCCCGTGTGTTTCCCGTGTGTTTCTCGTGTGTTTCCCGTGTGTTTCCCGTGTGTTTCTCGTGTGTTTTTCTCGTGTTCCCCGTGTGTTTCCCGTGTGTTTCCCGTGTGTTTCTCGTGTGTTTTTCTCGTGTTCCCCGTGTGTTTCCCGTGTGTTTCCCGTGTGTTTCCCGTGTGTTTCCCGTGTGTTTCCCGTGTGTTTCTCGTGTGTTTCCCGTGTGTTTCTCGTGTGTTTCTCGTGTGTTTTTCTCGTGTTTCCTGTGTGTTTCCCGTGTGTTTCTCGTGTGTTTTCCGTGTGTTTCCCGTGTGTTTCCCGTGTGTTTCTCGTGTGTTTCCCGTGTGTTTCCCGTGTGTTTCCCGTGTGTTTCTCGTGTGTTTCCCGTGTGTTTTTCTCGTGTTTCCCGTGTGTTTCCCGTGTGTTTCCCGTGTGTTTCTCGTGTGTTTCTCGTGTGTTTCCCGTGTGTTTCCCGTGTGTTTCCCGTGTGTTTCCCGTGTGTTTCTCGTGCGTTTCCTGTGTGTTTCCCGTGTGTTTCCCGTGTGTTTCTCGTGTGTTTCCCGTGTGTTTCTCGTGTGTTTCTTGTGTGTTTTTCTCGTGTTTCCTGTGTGTTTCCCGTGTGTTTCTCATGTGTTTTCCGTGTGTTTCCCGTGTGTTTCCCGTGTGTTTCTCGTGTGTTTCCCGTGTGTTTTTCTCGTGTTTCCCGTGTGTTTCCCGTGTGTTTCTCGTGTGTTTCTCGTGTGTTTCCCGTGTGTTTCCCGTGTGTTTCCCGTGTGTTTCCCGTGTGTTTCCCGTGTGTTTCTCGTGTGTTTCCCGTGTGTTTCTCGTGTGTTTCTCGTGTGTTTCCCGTATGTTTCTCGTGTGTTTCCCGTGTGTTTCTCGTGTGTTTCCCGTGTGTTTCTCGTGTGTTTTTCTCGTGTTTCCTGTGTGTTTCCCGTGTGTTTCTCGTGTGTTTTCCGTGTGTTTTCCGTGTGTTTCCCGTGTGTTTCCCGTGTGTTTCTCGTGTGTTTCCCGTGTGTTTCCCGTGTGTTTCTCGTGTGTTTCCCGTGTGTTTTTCTCGTGTTTCCCGTGTGTTTCCCGTGTGTTTCCCGTGTGTTTCTCGTGTGTTTCTCGTGTGTTTCCCGTGTGTTTCCCGTGTGTTTCCCGTGTGTTTCTCGTGCGTTTCCTGTGTGTTTCCCGTGTGTTTCCCGTGTGTTTCCCGTGTGTTTCTCGTGTGTTTCCCGTGTGTTTCTCGTGTGTTTCTTGTGTGTTTTTCTCGTGTTTCCTGTGTGTTTCCCGTGTGTTTCTCATGTGTTTTCCGTGTGTTTCCCGTGTGTTTCTCGTGTGTTTCCCGTGTGTTTCCCGTGTGTTTCCCGTGTGTTTCTCGTGTGTTTCCCGTGTGTTTTTCTCGTGTTTCCCGTGTGTTTCCCGTGTGTTTCCCGTGTGTTTCTCGTGTGTTTCCCGTGTGTTTCCCGTGTGTTTCCCGTGTGTTTCTCGTGTGTTTCTCGTGTGTTTCCCGTGTGTTTCTCGTGTGTTTCCCGTGTGTTTCCCGTGTGTTTCCCGTGTGTTTCTCGTGTGTTTCCCGTGTGTTTTTCTCGTGTTTCCCGTGTGTTTCCCGTGTGTTTCCCGTGTGTTTCTCGTGTGTTTCCCGTGTGTTTCCCGTGTGTTTCCCGTGTGTTTCTCGTGCGTTTCCTGTGTGTTTCCCGTGTGTTTCCCGTGTGTTTGCTGATGTTCTGCAGACGTCTCCGTGTTTACAGCTCAGGTTTGTTCTTACACGTCCTGCTCGTGACTAAAGCCGAGCGCCGAGAACACGTCCTGTTAGACGCCGCGTGTGTGAACAACACGACCACGATCTGAGGCTGGAATCAACTCACACAACCAGAATAAAGTCACACAACCAGAATCAAGTCACACAACCAGTTTTGGATTTGGTAAAGTATGAGGTGTTTATTGTTTAACAAAAAAAACTACTGAAAAAAGAAAAAAAAGTCCGTTTAAAGGTCGTATTTTACACCAAACTGACTCTTGAAGCTTTAATCCATGATCTAATCCTGTTTCCTCCTCAAAAACAGACGTGGAGTTGTGTTTTGTTTCATTCACACATGTTTGAGTCGCACTTTATTATTCGTCTGTAACATCTACAAACCTCAAAACGCTCTGTTCCACCTTGTGATGTCATCAAGTGGTAGTTTTCACGTTAACTCCTCCTTTTACCTTTAGTTCAGTCGAGATAAGAGACAACTCCAGGACTGAAATGATCCAAATGATTCTATAAATGAAGGTGTGTGGAGTTTAAAAACACAGTGGAGCACTTCCTGTATCACCACATGATGACATCACAAGGTGAAACAGAGTGTTTTCTGTTTGTTAAACATGTGCGTCGGGCCTGTGTCACTCTTCTGCTGTGAGTCCAGAGGGGGCAGTGTAGAGCAATGAATGTCATGATTTAAACAACATGAACAAGAACCCGACCTGTGCAAAAGCGTGTTTAAAACGACACGCCCACTGTGCCACGCCCACTGTGCCACGCCCACTGTGACGTCCGCTCTTCCTTCTCCAGTTTTATTTTTCTTAATCGTTGATACTCGTAGGATTCTGCAGCGTCGCGTCGTCATTTTGGTACAAATGTAAAAAACGCGCTGCTCTAGTGCGACGTGCATCTGTCCATAGGGGGCGCTACAGGGGACACGCCTCTTTATTTTGATGACGTTTACGGTGACGTCAGCTCCACTGGACACCACAGTTTTCTTGTTTCTTTTATTTTGTGGTTTTAGATGAATATTGTGATTTAAATGTATAAATTATAACAGCGATGAGAACCATAAAGACTCAAGCTCAACAGGACTGGTTTAAATATTGACCCGGTTTACACTCAAATCAGACGTTTGTGTCCTCGGGCAAGACACTGATCCACTGGACTGTATAAATGTGTCACAGGTGATGGTGTCGGCACAGAATGGCAGCCACGTCTCCGTCCGTCTGCCCCGGGGCAACTGCAGCGTCAAGGCAAGCGGCTCTGTGAGTGACTGCCCTGTGCACTTTGGCAGAAAGTCAAGTTAATGACATTTCCGTGAGCGTTTGTTGAAACAGTAGGTCAGACTTACATCCTTCTATATAAAAGTCCAATATTCATCTTTTTGCGTCCACAGCGAGGCTTTTGAGAGCGGACATTTTGAAGCGGACACAGTTGGCGAGGTCGCGCTTTGGGAACGCTCCTGTAATTATTCTTGATACAAGGTTTATGTGTAATTCGCGGTGTAGGTCTGTATTACTCGTCTTATTAACCGTGCGGCGGCGGGCAGGGCTCGGGGGATTATCTCGTACAGTGATTGCTTTGGGCCGAGCCGCTGATGCAAACGGCGCCGGTCTGGTTTATTCAAGACATCGATTTAGCCGCCAATACTGAGACGTATCGCCCTCCCCTCACGCCGCGCTCTGTAAATCTTATTAAAGACGACGGCGGGGTTCTGGCGTGGAGCGGTGAGCGGCGAGGTTAAGACGTGGAGAAAGAGACGATTCGTTTTACAGGTGTGAGCTGAAGTCGAGGACGAGCGCGTTCTACGAAGATCTGATGTACGTTTAAAAACATTTAACGTTTCAGGGTTCTGTTTATTATTATTATTATTATTGTTGTTGTTGTTGTTGTTGTTGTTGTTGTTGTTGTTGTTGTTATTATTATTATTATTGTGCGTTTGTGTGAGGAGACACACAACGATCAACTGGACCAGACATCAGGACGATATTTACTCTTTTTAGGGTATGGGAATCAGAATAAGTATAAGAATCAGAAGAATCAGAATCAGAAGAATCAGAATAATCAGAATCAAAATCAGAAGAAACAGAATCAGAATCAGAAGAATCAAAATCAGAAGAATCAGAATGAAAACCAGAAGTGTTTTATTGCCATTGTAGGTGAACACAACTCACAAACTAGGAACTTTTTTTGATAAGTGCAACATAAAATACTGAATAATAATAATAATAATAATAATAATAATAATAATAATAATAATAATATAAAAGTTTAAAAAAATGCTTATAAAAAAAAAATAGAGGTAGAAATATAAAACACAACAGCAGCATCAGAGCGACAGGGTAAACACATCGACCTCAAACCTCCAGCACAGACTCATATTTAGTCCGACCTGCTGCATAAAGATCCACATAAAACTTTAGAGCAGAGACACGGCTGCACTAAGCGTGACACGGCTCCTGAAAGGTCAAAGGTAAAAACAAGAGCGAGGGGAGGAGTCTGGAGTAAATTTAACCTCCTGACACCCGAGCTCTTGCATCACATGCTTTATTAATTTCCCTTTGTTATTTGTTCTGACTGGGACCTGATGAGTCTAAATACAAAGAATTATCTTTTTACATTATGTAGTTTCTGAGAAAAACTTATGTAAATCGAACATTTGAATCATTTTGATAAAACATTTGAATAATGATTTACAAAAACTATTTATTATGACCCTGAAAACAGCTACATTTGTCCTCAATGTAAAACAACAACAATTGTGCCTCTTGGAACAAAGTGTCTCATGTGAAGAGACAGGAGGAAAAAAATAATAATAAAATAAAATATTCTAAACATTCTAAACTCTTAAATGAATATATATAATATATTTGCATTGTTGCTGTTCTTGTTGCTGTTATTCTTCTAAAGATTTGCATTGTGGCCTAGACAACACAAATATGTCCACATATGAGGACGCCAGGTCTCAGAGGATAAATCACATCATTTGGACAAAATATTCAACATATCAGCAGAACTTATGAACCATCAGCCACAAAAGAACCTGCATCAGTCCATCTCCTGCTGTAAGTCCACAAAGGCTGAGTTTAGAGCCGTGTTTATGACCATAACTTCCCTCACCCCAGACGCTTCCTCCAGCTCCTCCAGTGGGACTCAAGGCCATTCTCTGGGCGTGTCCTGGGTCTTTCTCTTGGTGGAACATGAACATTTCCCCAGAGAGACGTCCAGGAGGAAACAGGAACAGACGCCCGAGCCTCAGCTGGAGGAGCAGCGGCTCTACTCCGAGCTCCTCATCCACCCGCAGAAATGCTTGAAACGCACGATTATCGAAAAGGACATTTTAACGCAAAAACAAGAAACAAGAGACATTGAGCAAAGTGTCAAAACTGATCTGAGCTGTGTGCTGCAGCCCGACCTCTGACCTCTGACCCATCTTATTTTCATATTTTATTATAGTCCCAAAATGTGACTAATATGCTCTTGATGTTTGTTTTTTTTATTGACACGATGCAAAAACAAGAGTTAAACTGTGATTTTAATCGTCTGTCGCCTCAGGATAAATCAAAAACATCAGTGAAACATTCAAACCGCTGCAGTTACTTCGCCCATAGTTCAGAGCCGCACTCGTGTAAACAGATCACTACAACACAAGGACACACACACACACACACACACACACTCGCTCTGTTTGTGCTCACTCAGCTCCCAGCGGGACGCGAGCTAATGATGCCTGCTCCGGGTGAGATGGATATCAGGAGTGGCCCTTCACCGCGGAGGCAAAGGCCGACCCCGGCACAATAAAAGCCCGAGCGAATCCACAACAGCAACATCCAGAGCCCTTTAGCATGCGGCGCGCCCCTTTAGCATGAGGCTCGCCGGACGCACAGAGCCGACGGGGGAATACTTTCTACTCGCTCTGATCACCGGCTCCGCACCTCCGGCCCTGAGAAATCAACGTCCCAGGATTTATAGATTTACCTCAGATTGGCTGGCCCGCATTTGGACCCCCATAAATACTTTTACAGCTCCGCTAATGCCACAGTGGGGAATAAACAAGGCTGCGGGCGGACGAGATGAGGAGGAGATTTAGCTGGTGGTCGGAGCGGAGGGGAGGGGACCGGGGTTCATGGAGGGATGAGCGCTTTATGACGATACGGGGTGTACTTTTACTCTGCGGCCTCGCGGGGGCACGCAACTAAATCTAGAATCTTAGGCTATAACTGCGGGAACTGAGGAACTCGCCGAGAAGCTGACGGAGAATCGAAAAAGATGAATGTGTTATGTTCTACTCTCTGTATTTACTCCAACGGGAAACAAAACTCTGCAGCCGGATTTTAAAAATGTACCAGAGGTGAAGGGGACGAAGTAGAAATAATGAAGTACAAATACCTCAAAATGCTGCGTTTTAAAAGTCTGCAGAACTGATGTGTATATGCAGTAGTGGAAGGAAACGCATGAGTACAAGGAGTAAAATACTGCATTTACGAAGAATCTTTAGGTATCTGTGCTTTACTTCAGTCAACTTTACAGTGTTTGCATTTTACTTTTACTTGAGTACATTTGAGAGCAGTATCTGTACTTTATACTCCACTATATTTTTGAACAGGACTGAAAAGTAAAAGTATTTTTCATTAGATTTGAAGGTTTATTAACGTGTTCGTGGAAACATTCTGAGTAAAGTTTAAGAGTTCAAGCTTCGGCTTTAAGCGAAAATAAAATATATACACAAAAATTAACAAAACACAAAATAAAAAAATACACAAAAATAAAATAATAAAAAATTTATAAATATACAAAAATAGACAAAACAAACAAAATAAATACACAAAAATAAATACAAAAATAAACTAAATATAAAAAATAGACAAAACAAAATAAATATAGAAAAATAAACAAAAATAAATACAAAAATAAATATATAAAAATAGACAAAATAAACAAAATAAATACACAAAAATAAACACAAATAAATACAAAAATAAATATATAAAAATAGACAAAATAAACAAAATAAATACACAAAAATAAACAAAAATAAATACAATAATAAACAAAATAAATATAAAAAATAGACAAAACAAACAAAATAAATACAAAAATAAACAAAAATAAATATACAAAAATAGACAAAATAAACAAAATAAATACACAAAAATAAATACAAAAATAAACAAAATAAATATAAAAAATAGACAAAACAAACAAAATAAATACACAAAAATAAATATATATACAAAAATAGACCAAACAAACAAAAATAAATATACAAAATTCATAAGAAAAATGTACAAACTGATTCATGTTGTTACTGTGACCAAAATATGCCTCATCTTTTAATAAATATTTTTACAATAATTTTGTGTGAAATACTTTTACTTTTTACTCTTAAAGCAGATTTTTAAATACTTGTCTAATCCGTGTCAGTACTTTTACTTGAGTAATAAACTCGAGTACTTCATCGTCCGCTGTGAGTGACACGATGTTAAAAGGATTTGATCGTTTTTAAAGTTAAATTATTTTTAAAAACTACAATAGAAAAGCGACGACCAAATGCATCAAAACCACACGTTTGAGTCACGACTTTGGTGCTTTAGTTTTAATGAAATAATAAGTCACGGCGTCGCTGAGTCAAACGCAGCATTTATCAAACACAAACTGCATTTATTTATTTTTATATAAATGGTGAACACATTTAATAAAATCCCAACGAGGCCGGAGTAAAAGTGATGACTCTGATCACATGAATGTTTGAGCTGCATTTACTTCACTGGAGTTTTAAGTGTGACTCATTTGGACAAGTTCATCAAAGTTTCAGGTTGTGGAGCATAAATTATCCATCGTGAGACCATCACTTTTACATAATGAATAAAGACACGTCCGATTGGCACGTTTCCTCTGCTGAAGTGTGACCGTCCACTCAGCGGCTTCTGACGTTTGCTCCAGACTCAGCACAAAGTTTAACACAGACAGACTTTAGGCTGGGACGAGCTCGAAGGTCCAGTTTAGGTCAGAAATCAGATTTAAGACGATAAATTAAAGCCGCAAGCAGCATCGAACGGCCCTCACGGGCCGTGCTTCGCACTCGGCCGACCCGGCACTCCCTGTGGGTGGTGCTGACGCGCCACTTGTCCCTTTTTTATTACGGCTTTGGGCTGCACTTGTCACCAAACAAGTCAAAACACATTGGAAGTGCTGATGCACAAAATGCAAAAACATGGGTTTTCCAGGCATCGCCATGGCAACACCTTGCAAAATACAAACTTGGCCCCCAGACTTTTTTGACGGGGACGACCTGAAGAATCACTGTGCCAAATTTCACATTCCTCAATGAAGCGAATAAGTCGTTATACGATTTTGAAATGTACGAAAATTTGGAAATTTTCCCATTAGGATAACATGGGCGCTTTCGCGCATCGCCATGGCAACCCAGTGAAAAATATGACATGGGTCTGATTGACTTTTTTGATCAGGATGACATGAAGAGTCATTGTGCCAAATTTCACATTATTCCATGAAATTAATATTTTTCCCATGAATGGGAAAAATTGGGAGGTTTCCCATTAGGATAACATTGGCAGTTTGTCACATCGCCATGGCAACACGGAGCAAAAAAACACATGGGTCTCATTGACTTTGTTGATTGGGATGACCCAATGGAGTTTTGTGTCAAATTTGGTAACATTTGGAAAAACTAAATTTTCAGCCTTCCATACAAATATATTTGTTATTCTGTAGGGGGCGCTGTCGCGCCAAATTTATTTCTTTCACAAACATTATAATTAGGCAGGAAAGTTTTACAACTGATTTGAATTTGAGCAAAATCGGACTTTGCATGCGCAAACGGGAGCAAATTTTGCCTTTTGAAAATTGCAAAAATTGTAAAGTCAGTGAAAACGCTGACTTTGCATTTTGGAATTTTCAATCCAAGATGGCCGACTTCCTGTATGTCAGGGGGCGTAGCCATAATAATCTTTTTTGTTTGGCATCACTTGAAGAATGTGTGTACCAAATTTCGTGGCTCTACGGCAAACTTGACGTCGGGACGTCTCCCATTGACGCAATGTATTTTGACTTTTGCAGGGGGCGCTGTCGCGCCATTTTTTTATGCCAAATGATGCACCACAAAAAAAAAAAATTTCCAGACCTGAATTTTGGGCAAAATTTGGTGAGTTTTTGAATATGTTCAGGGGGTCAAATTACTGCTCAAAGAGACTTTGAAATGTACGAAAATTAGTCCATTTTCCCATTAGGATAACATGGGCTGTTTTGTGCATCGCCATGGCAACACAGTGAAAAATATGACATGGATCCAGTTGACTTTTTTCTTCAGGATGACATGAAGAGTCATTGTGGCAATTTTGACAATATTCCATGAAAAAAAATGTTTTTCTGATGAATGGATAAATGTGGGAGGTTTCCCATTAGGATAACATTGGCAGTTTGTCACATCGCCATGGCAACACGGAGCAAAAAACACATGGGTCTGATTGACTTTATTGATTGGGATGACCCAATAGACTCATCGTTTTATTTTATTTGTGATTATTATTATTATTGTTTGTGATCTAAAAGCACAATTGAAAAAGATAAAAATTGTCTCCGTGGCGCCGCCTTAAAAAGTCAAAATACACGATGTAAATGTGACGACTCCAAACCTTTTTCAAGATTTAAACATGTTTGTGTTTCCCTCAGTCGTCCTGGTCTGATCCAGAACAAAAGACCAAGTTTAAATCTGTAACTGGACAAATCGATGTAGGAGGAGCTAACGACACTGAAACTGTAAACATGTTCACAGTTTCAGTGTCGTTAGCGCCCCCTTCAGACAGATATAAGGCAGTGTCCAGCAGGAATCTGACCAGAACTGAAGAAGAGACTTGGACGACTCCTACAACGATTTGTCCAGTTACAGATTTAAACTTTGTCTTTTGCTAAACATATAAAGATGAAACTTAGTGTGACAAAGGCCCATGACACATAAAAAACTCTATTCTGACCCCGTCCTAAACCCAACAGGACGTCGGCCAGACTGGACAGAACGCCACTTTTGCAAAATTTCCCTTCTCTTACTTTTTATATCTCCACCTTGGAATTTATTTCAAGATGCTTGAAAAAAGGTAAAACTAACAAAGACTCAATTAGACTGCAATTAAATATATATATATATTTTTGATGAATTTTAAAATGTGCTTCCCCCTCAGGAGGGGGAAGCAGTGCTTCACCAACACTGTTTACAGAGCGGGTGGAGAGCTGCTGACCTCGACTGGGGATGTTGTCGGGCGGTGGAAGGAATACTTTGAGGATCTCCTCAATCCCCCCGTCATGTCTTCCGAGGAGGAAGCAGAGACTGGGGACCCAGAGGCGGACTCGTCCATCACCCTTTCTGAAGTCACTGAGGTGGTTCAAGCTCCTCGGTGGCTCTGGGGGTGGACGAGATCCGTCCCGAGTACCTCAAGTCTCTGGATGTTGTGGGACTGTCTTGGCTGACACGTCTCTGCAACGTCGCGTGGCGGTCGGGGACAGTACCACTGGAGTGGCAGACCGGGGTGGTGGTCCCTCTGTATAAGAAGGGGGACCGGAGGGTGTGTTCCAATTACAGGATGGGTTTGGCTAATCCACAAATCAGTGACTGAAAGGCTCACGAACAGCCTCACGAACTCATGTAAAGTCCATGCTGCTGTTCTGTAACCACAACAGTCTACACACACACACACACACAACAAGGCGAGTTAAGTGTCTTGCTCAAGGACACCAAACCCACCAGATCCGCTTAGCGGCGTCTCGCTCTCTCAAAAATCCTGGTGAATATCCCTGAGCGTGGCCTGTTTTTCCGATCCTGTTGTTGCTGTTTCTCTGTATTTTCCACACTTTGGGATAACTCTTGGAGCTGGAGTTGACTTTGTGCTGACTCTACGCTCTTCTGTCGCTCCTCCATGTGCTTTTGTTGTAACTCGTACACTCTGTTCTCCAGCTCCAGTTTGTCTTTTGTCAGGTTTTCAAAGTGACTCGTCCAAAATGCGTCACTTTCCCTGTGATGTTTCTCTAAAGTTTCTCTGAGCAGAACCTCACGTTTTAACGCTAAACTGTTCTCATTAAACATATTTTCAGTCTGGGTTCTAATTGCAAAGAGATGAGCAGCTTCCCTTTGTACCATTTCGTCTTTTAAAAGTTCTACTTTTGTTCTTAAATTAGCGTTTTCGTTTTGCAGAAACTTTATCTGGACCTGCTGATCTGCCAAAGTAGATTTTGCCTGTTGAGCCAATTCACTCCTCAAAATCTCAACGTTTGCTGCAAGTTTTGAGTTTTCTTTTTCCAGATCTGTGCCTTTTTGTTCCTTCCTCCGGTCCATGTCTATGGAATCCTCGACTTGCCTGAGCACTTGATCAGAGAATTTAAAAGGAGCCTCTTTTTGGCTCAGTTTCACTTTCAAAATCTCGATCGTTTCTTTAAGTTCTGCTCGTTCTTTCTGCAGATTCTTAATCATTTGCTCCTTGGCTTCAGTTTCCATCTGTTTTTCCTCCAAAATCGTTTCTCTCACTTTGCTCATCTCTAACTGCCCCTCCATCGCCTCTTTGACAGATCTCAGCTCCTCGTTTTCTGCCTTCATGACGTCCTCGTTTAGTTTTGCTCGTGTTTCCTGGAGTTCCTTCTCTTTCTGAGCCAACTTCTGCTGCTCTAGTTGGAGCTGCTCTTCAAAGTTTCTCCTCTCAATGTTGAACTCCTCCTGTTTCTCACGAAGACATTTAACTAAATGTTTAAATTCTTCTTGAACGTCTTCTACTTCCTGCTCTGACTCTTTGATCGAGTGTTTCAAAGAGTCTTTTTCTGCCCTTTCCTTTTGAATATCTCGATCTAACTGGCTCACCTCCCTTTTAGAGATCTCCAGTTTATTTTCCAAATCTTTCTGCTCCTGACTCCACTTTTCTCTGTCCTCCTCAAACTTCATTTCTTTGATTTTGTGCAGTTTGAGTTGTTGCTTAAGATTTTCAATTTCTTTTTTAAACTCTGCCGTTTCGTGTGAATCGTCCCCTCGTTCATGATGTTCCTCAGTCGTTTCTCTGGTTTCAGTCTCTTGAGTTTCTGCAGTGGATGTTTGAAGCTCAGACTCTTTTAGACTGAGCTGAGACTTGAGTGTTTTCATCTCCATTTCATATTTTAGGACTTTCTTCTCAGTTTCTCTTTCTGCTTCCTGCCACTGTCTAAACTGCAGAGTGAGCGCTGAGACTTTATTTCGCAGACTCTCTACTTTGTCCAACAATTGAATATTTTGTTGTTTTAGTGAGTCCAGATCCTCGCTCTGTTTTACGGCGTCTTTATCTTTGGTGAGTTTATCAGAACTGCACGTTTCTGACTTTACTCGGTCTGTAAGACATTTCAGTCTTTTGATCTGAGCCTGAATGTCCTTTGCGTTCATTGTTGTGTTTGTGAATCTGTTTCACTAGTGAGTTATTCTCTATTACTATAATCTGTTACTCGTGAGTTTATCGTGAGTTTATCAGACAAGTTCTTCTGCTTCAGCTGAAGGTTTGAGTGTCTTCTCTCTACAAACTCTCTGAAACTAAAACTTTGAGGCTTTACAGGCTGTGCCACTTTGTGACATCACACAGTTTGAGAATCCCGGTTGCCGTGGTAACGCCGTGGCAACGCCGTCAACACCGGCCCTCAGGGTTCTTTATATATAAATATACAGGCATCGCCATGGCAACACCGTGCAAAATACAAAATTGGCCCCCGACTTTTTGACGGGAACGACCTGAAGTGTTACTGTGGCAAATTTCACAATGAAGTGAATAAGTCGTTATAAGATTTTGAAATGTACGAAAATTAGTCCATTTTCCCATTAGGATAACATGGGCTGTTTTGTGCATCGCCATGGCAACACAGTGAAAAATATGACATGGGTCCAGTTGACTTTTTTCATCAGGATGACATGAAGAGTCATTGTGGCAATTTTGACAATATTCCATGAAACTAATGTTTTTCTGATGAATGGATAAATGTGGGAGGTTTCCCATTAGGATAACAGTTTGTCACATCGCCATGGCAACACGGAGCAAAAAACACATGGGTCTGATTGACTTTATTGATTGGGATGACCCAGTAGACTCATCGTTTTATTTTATTTGTGATTATTATTATTATTGTTTGTGATCTAAAAGCACATTTGAAAAAGATAAAAATTGTCTCTGTGGCGCCGCCTTAAAAAGTCAAAATACACGATGTAAATGTGACGACTCCAAACCTTTTTCAAGATTTAAACATGTTTGTGTTTCCCTCAGTCGTCCTGGTCTGATCCAGAACAAAAGACCAAGTTTAAATCTGTAACTGGACAAATCGATGTAGGAGGAGCTAACGACACTGAAACTGTAAACATGTTCACAGTTTCAGTGTCGTTAGCGCCCCCTTCAGACAGATATAAGGCAGTGTCCAGCAGGAATCTGACCAGAACTGAAGAAGAGACTTGGACGACTCCTACAACGATTTGTCCAGTTACAGATTTAAACTTTGTCTTTTGCTAAACATATAAAGATGAAACTTAGTGTGACAAAGGCCCATGACACATAAAAAACTCTATTCTGACCCCGTCCTAAACCCAACAGGACGTCGGCCATATTGGACAGAACGCCACTTTTGCAAAATTTCCCTTCTCTTACTTTTTATATCTCCACCTTGGAATTTATTTCAAGATGCTTGAAAAAAGGTAAAACTAACCAAGACTCATGTGCAATTAAATATTATTATTTATTTTTTTGATGAATTTTAAAATGTGAAGCAGTGCTTCACCAACACTGTTTACAGAGCGGGTGGAGAGCTGCTGACCTCGACTGGGGATGTTGTCGGGCGGTGGAAGGAATACTTTGAGGATCTCCTCAATCCCCCCGTCATGTCTTCCGAGGAGGAAGCAGAGACTGGGGACCCGGAGGCGGACTCGACCATCACCCTGGCTGAAGTCACTGAGGTGGTTCAAGCTCCTCGATGGCAAGGCCCCGGGGGTGGACGAGATCCGTCCTGAGTACCTCAAGTCTCTGGATGTTGTGGGGCTGTCTTGGCTGACACGTCTCTGCAACGTCGCGTGGCGGTCGGGGACAGTACCACTGGAGTGGCAGACCGGGGTGGTGGTCCCTCTGTATAAGAAGGGGGACCGGAGGGTGTGTTCCAATTACAGGATGGGTTTGGCTAATCCACAAATCAGTGACTGAAAGGCTCACGAACAGCCTCACGAACTCATGTAAAGTCCATGCTGCTGTTCTGTAACCACAACAGTCTACACACACACACACACACACAACAAGGCGAGTTAAGTGTCTTGCTCAAGGACACCAAACCCACCAGATCCGCTTAGCGGCGTCTTGCTCTCCTAACAATCCTGGTGAATATCCCTGAGCGTGGCCTGTTTTTCCGATCCTGTTGTTGCTGTTTCTCTGTATTTTCCACACTTTGGGATAACTCTTGGAGCTGGAGTTGACTTTGTGCTGACTCTACGCTCTTCTGTCGCTCCTCCATGTGCTTTTGTTGTAACTCGTACACTCTGTTCTCCAGCTCCAGTTTGTCTTTTGTCAGGTTTTCAAAGTGACTCGTCCAAAATGCGTCACTTTCCCTGTGATGTTTCTCTAAAGTTTCTCTGAGCAGAACCTCACGTTTTAACGCTAAACTGTTCTCATTAAACATATTTTCAGTCTGGGTTCTAATTGCAAAGAGATGAGCAGCTTCCCTTTGTACCATTTCGTCTTTTAAAAGTTCTACCTTTGTTCTTAAATTAGCGTTTTCGTTTTGCAGAAACTTTATCTGGACCTGCTGATCTGCCAAAGTAGATTTTGCCTGTTGAGCCAATTCACTCCTCAAAATCTCAACGTTTGCTGCAAGTTTTGAGTTTTCTTTTTCCAGATCTGTGCCTTTTTGTTCCTTCCTCCGGTCCATGTCTATGGAATCCTCGACTTGCCTGAGCACTTGATCAGAGAATTTAAAAGGAGCCTCTTTTTGGCTCAGTTTCACTTTCAAAATCTCGATCGTTTCTTTAAGTTCTGCTCGTTCTTTCTGCAGATTCTTAATCATTTGCTCCTTGGCTTCAGTTTCCATCTGTTTTTCCTCCAAAATCGTTTCTCTCACTTTGCTCATCTCTAACTGCCCCTCCATCGCCTCTTTGACAGATCTCAGCTCCTCGTTTTCTGCCTTCATGACGTCCTCGTTTAGTTTTGCTCGTGTTTCCTGGAGTTCCTTCTCTTTCTGAGCCAACTTCTGCTGCTCTAGTTGGAGCTGCTCTTCAAAGTTTCTCCTCTCAATGTTGAACCCCTCCTGTTTCTCACGAAGACATTTAACTAAATGTTTAAATTCTTCTTGAACGTCTTCTACTTCCTGCTCTGACTCTTTGATCGAGTGTTTCAAAGAGTCGTTTTCTGCCCTTTCCTTTTGAATATCTCGATCTAACTGGCTCACCTCCCTTTTAGAGATCTCCAGTTTATTTTCCAAATCTTTCTGCTCCTGACTCCACTTTTCTCTGTCCTCCTCAAACTTCATTTCTTTGATTTTGTGCAGTTTGAGTTGTTGCTTAAGATTTTCAATTTCTTTTTTAAACTCTGCCGTTTCGTGTGAATCGTCCCCTCGTTCATGATGTTCCTCAGTCGTTTCTCTGGTTTCAGTCTCTTGAGTTTCTGCAGTGGATGTTTGAAGCTCAGACTCTTTTAGACTGAGCTGAGACTTGAGTGTTTTCATCTCCATTTCATATTTTAGGACTTTCTTCTCAGTTTCTCTTTCTGCTTCCTGCCACTGTCTAAACTGCAGAGTGAGCGCTGAGACTTTATTTCGCAGACTCTCTACTTTGTCCAACAATTGAATATTTTGTTGTTTTAGTGAGTCCAGATCCTCGCTCTGTTTTACGGCGTCTTTATCTTTGGTGAGTTTATCAGAACTGCACGTTTCTGACTTTACTCGGTCTGTAAGACTTTTCAGTCTTTTGATCTGAGCCTGAATGTCCTTTGCGTTCATTGTTGTGTTTGTGAATCTGTTTCACTAGTGAGTTATTCTCTATTACTATAATCTGTTACTCGTGAGTTTATCGTGAGTTTATCAGACAAGTTCTTCTGCTTCAGCTGAAGGTTTGAGTGTCTTCTCTCTACAAACTCTCTGAAACTAAAACTTTGAGGCTTTACAGGCTGTGCCACTTTGTGACATCACACAGTTTGAGAATCCCGGTTGCCGTGGTAACGCCGTGGCAACGCCGTGGCAACGCCGTCAACACCGGCCCTCAGGGTTCTTTATATATAAATATACAGGCATCGCCATGGCAACACCGTGCAAAATACAAAATTGGCCCCCGACTTTTTGACGGGAACGACCTGAAGTGTTACTGTGGCAAATTTCACAATGAAGTGAATAAGTCGTTATAAGATTTTGAAATGTACGAAAATTAGTCCATTTTCCCATTAGGATAACATGGGCTGTTTTGTGCATCGCCATGGCAACACAGTGAAAAATATGACATGGGTCCAGTTGACTTTTTTCATCAGGATGACATGAAGACTCATTGTGGCAATTTTGACAATATTCCATGAAACTAATGTTTTTCTGATGAATGGATAAATGTGGGAGGTTTCCCATTAGGATAACATTGGCAGTTTGTCACATCGCCATGGCAACACGGAGCAAAAAAACACATGGGTCTGATTGACTTTAATGATTGGGATGACCCAATGGAATTTTGTGTCAAATTTGGTAACATTCGGGAAAACTAAATTTTTGGCCATCCATACAAATATATTCGATGTAACACAATCGACTGGGAAAGTTCACTGTAACTGAACGCCGTCGCGCGCTTTAACTGAACGCCGCTGTGCGCTTTAACTGAACGCCGCCGCGCGCTTTAACTGAACGCCGCCGCGCGCTTTAACTGAACGCCGTCGCGCGCTTTAACTGAACGCCGTCGCGCGCTTTAACTGAACGCCGCCGCGCGCTTTAACTGAACGCCGTCGCGCGCTTTAACTGAACGCCGTCGCGCGCTTTAACTGAACGCCGCCGCGCGCTTTAACTGAACGCCGCCGCGCGCTTTAACTGAACGCCGCCGCGCGCTTTAACTGAACGCCGTCGCGCGCTTTAACTGAACGCCGCCGTGCGCTTTAACTGAACGCCGCCATGCGCTTTAACTGAACGCCGCCGCGCGCTTTAACTGAATGCTGTTGTCAGGTCATATCATGCTTTACATCAAGGAACCACACACACACATTCACACACCAGCGCACACACACACACTGGAGCTGGAATCGCACCACCAACCTGTGGATCAGTGGACAAACGCTCTACCAGCTGAGCCACCGTCGCCCCTTTGATAAGAAATTTTTATACATTATGAACAAATGAACGTGACGCAGTCGTCCTTGGTAATAAAAAATAAATCTGACTAAATGACTTTTATTTAATAATGTGTGAGTTAAACTTTAAACTTCAAAATGAGTCACTGTTTTTTCAATAAAATAAAAACATCACATGATTTATTATTTATATCACATGTAGAAACTGTGAGAGGAACTAATCACACAATCCTCAAAAATAAAACACACAACTGTTTTCCAAGTTGTGTCCTGCGTTCTGATTGGCTGTTGGACTGTAGACCATTGTGTCGTGCGTCCTGATTGGCTGTTGGACTGTAGACCATTGTGTCGTGCGTCCTGATTGGCTGTTGGACTGTAGACCATTGTGTCGTGCGTCCTGATTGGCTGTTGGACTGTAGACCATTGTCCATCAGTCTCCTCCGTGCCGTGTCTCCTGTCCAGTACAGAATGTGTTCAGACAAATTTACATAAACGTTGGATCTCAGTGTGACTCTGAAGTGCTGTACGTTTGCGATTTGTTTTCTCCCCGACAAAACCCACAATGTCGATGAAACGTTCTGCACCGACAAAGACGCCTACGAAGGTTTGAACTTTGAGAGAGTTTAAACGAGAGAGAAATGTGAGAAAATGTTAACGCCTGTGTGAGAAAAGTGTATAAAGTGTGTGGTGAGGGGTTTTACAGACAAAAACAGAGAGAATAATGTAAAAAATAAAGACGATACTTCACAGATTTTGCTTTTTGCGGGTTATTCTTAGAACGTGACCCCTGAGATAAACCAGAGACAAGTGTATTTAGCCTCTATTGTCCTGGGACTCACCAAATGCATCAGACCCAGTGTTATATTCTTATATATATATATACATAAATATATATCTCATATATTATATTCTCCACTCACAGTTGTCCAGTCCTTTACTGTCTCTCTGTTCGAGTCCATCACCGTCTCTAACTCCTCGTCTCGCTCTTGTTCATTTCAGTCAGTTCCTAAAGTTCTATTTCCGAGTCTGTATCTTCAGCCGCCGTAAAAGAATCTCCGTGTGTTTGACTCGTTGCGTTCGAGTCTCCTAAAGTCAATCAGTGAATCTCATTTTGGTTTAATTCGGGAGAACGACACGTCGTCCTCGTGCTCTGAAAACATCACATGACCTCAGAGCGTTAAATCTACACAAACACCTCCCTCCAGCTCCGGGGTCCGTCTCTGAACATCTACATTCTCCGTACACACAGTTTATCGATGTGTGAGCGTGATGAGGGGTCAGAGGTCGAGGGGGTCTGAGGATTCTATAAACGACTGTGATATTTAGTCTAAACAAACACGATTTCAGCTCATGCTCGTGTTTTGTGACGTGACATGGGACTAAACGCTGCCCGTAAACGTCCAAACGCTCACAGTGATCCTCATCTTCATCTGGTATGGGCTGTATGCCAGATGCCCTTCCTTCTTTCCTTATTACTTAACAAAAGTTAGACTGACTTCAGACGTTCTGCAGTAAAAAATGGACATAAAAATAAGGTCTGGACTGATGCAATGTTCAATGTTTTTTTTCGTTCTGTGGTGTAAAAATCTCAATGAGCAGCTCCAAAAGACACATTTGCTTTTTTTTTTCTCTCCATCTGACATGAAATCAGACTAAACTTTTCCTGTTTTAAGTCAATTAGGATTAACAAAATTATTTCTATTTGCTAAATGCCAGAATAATGAGAGAAGGATTTTTTTTTTAGACAATTTTTCACGACTTTCTCCAACGTTTACGTACATTTCATTAGTATTTTGTTCCATTGCCTTTAAACTGTGTGACTTCCTTCCTCAAACTTCTCACAATAGTTGGCAGGAGTTTTGCCTGATTCGTCCAGAGAGAACCGGTGTAACTGAGCCGTTTGTGGCTGTCGACTTTGTTATCCTTAAGCCTCTTTGTCACTTTTTTGGTCGTATGCTTCAGGTTATTGTCCATTTAGAAGACACATTTACGCCAACTGGACAAAACGTTGTAGGAGTGAAGACGTAGGAGATGAAACGTTGTAGGAGTGTAGACGTTTGGCTGCTCATCCAAGCCGTCGGCTTGGATGAGCAGCCAAACGTCTACACTCCTACAACAATTCGTCCAGTTGACAGATTTAAACTTGGAGCCGTGGTTGGTGCAGTCTCCCTCGTGGCCAGCAGGGTGTGCTAAAGGAGAAATGAATAGAAAACGGGATTTTTTTTGGATATAATTCGTCCATTTAATTGCCCTTTTGTCGCGCGATGATGCTACATTTTATTGGACCAGCTCCGCACGGCGCTAAAGTTTGACACTGACCGAGATTCACACCAAAAACAAACATGTTTTTTGTTTTGACGAGGAACAATAATAGATGGAAGCGTAACTAGTGTCGCCTGATGACACGCAGAGCAGATGGAGGTGGAGCTGGGGCTGGAGGTGGAGGTGGAGCTGAAGGTGGGGCTGGGGGAGAGGCAGATGGCAAATTGGACATTATTACAAACTGTGTTCAGAATAAAAAATAATAAAAAAAAGAACCAAACTCAGATGAATGAGACGCCTGGAATCATCATCATCAGGTTCAATCACACACGTCCAAATTCTCATTTTTATGTCGAAATTCAGTAAAAATCTGAACAAATGTGTCAAATTTCTCTAGCTGAGCAGCAGTGGACACTCGGACGGACCCCTGCTCCATCAGCCCGGGGTGTGGTCAGTGTGTGTGTGTGAGTGTGTGTGTGTGGGGGTGTGTCGGGGTGTGTGTGTGTGTCTCTTCTGTCTGAGTTGTGTTTTGTAAAATAAATGAGTCTGTGTCTTTAAAACCTCAGAGTCAAACTGAAACACAAGCCTCATATTTACACCCAATGTTTTCACCTCCCTCTGCTCTCTCCTCATCCCCCTCTCCTTTTTCTCTCTCCTCCTCATCCCCCTCTCCTCTCTCTCTCATCCTCTCCTCTTTTCCTCTCTCTCCCCATCAAGTTCTCTCCTCATCTCTCTCTCTTTTCCACATCTCCCTCTCCTCTTTCTTTCCTCTCCTCTTCCTTCACCCTCCTCTTTCTCTCTCCCCTTTTCCTCTCTCCTCCTCTCCTCATCCCCCCTCCTTTCTCTTCTCTTTTCCTATCTCTCCTCATCCCTCTCTTTTCCGCATCTCCCCTCATCCCCCTTTCCTCTCTTCTCCCCTCACCCCTCTCTTTCTCTCTCCTCCCCTCATCCCCCTCTCCTCTCTTCTCTTTGTCCCAGTGACTCTCACGCTCCTTATGTGAGTGACTTATCTCCATCTCGTGGCTCGTGGCTCATTACGGCTCCCTCCTGATGGAGCCGTGCTCTGTGTAGTTTCTCTCTTCTTCTCGTGGCTCCTGACTCTCAGTGAAAAGCCCAGAGCCAAACTCACGGCTCGGTGTCGTCGTCGTTTGGAGACACTTTTCAGCCGCGAGCGAAACTGACGCAGCTTCAGACTCGACGCCGTTTCATCTGAGAGTCTGAGCGAAGTGTAAACATGACGTCCAATTTAGGAGACGACGCAGAAACAAGAGTCCAACGGAAAAAGATGATGAGGAGATGCTAAGAGCCGCTAAAGCTAAGAGCCGCTAAAGCTAAGAGCCGCTAAAGCTAAGAGCCGCTAAAGCTAAGAGCCGCTAAAGCTAAGAGCCGCTAAAGCTAAGAGCCACTAAAGCTAACACACGGTAAGTGAAACATCAGATGAGACTCAAATCAAAATAAATGTGATTAAACGGTGAGCAGGTCGTGCGTTTCCCGACTGAACTGGTCGACACGTTTTACTATTTAAAAGTGTCAAATTTACTTTTTATTCCCACAAAGATATGGCTCTGTTTACAGCAGTATGCTAGCTAGCTCACTGTGTCTCTAAGCTAACAGTTTTATTAAAACAGAAAATAAACAACCTCTTAAAATTCAAATGAATTAATAACAAAGATGACTCCATTATTTTTACATCAGAATACTTTAGTTTGTGCTGTTTTAATATTTATAATGCCTCAAAATTAGCATTAGCGCTTAATCTTTAAATATTTATTCATTTTAGCGTAACTCTGCAAAAACCTCAGAGGGATAAAACTGGACAGGAAGTAGTGACGCTCACAGTGAGGCAGAGGGCGCTGTTGTGCACTGAGCCACTGGAGCTGACAACGTTTTGTATATTTTACTGTTTTGAACTGATTAAACTCTAAACTCCAAAATACTATTTTTAAACATTTTATTGTAATTAAACCGTAAACTCTGTGGTCACTGGGGATGGAACAATAAACAATAATATCATTTATCGTGATAAAAAGTGTCGACAATAATCATTCATGGGACATTTTATATAATCACCAACAGATAATCGCCGTTAAATCACCAGAATGTGCAAAAAAACAACAAAAAAATGACTTATCCACAGGGACAAACACGTCTGTCGTCCCCGGGTTTAGGGGCCCAGAGTTGGACGCTCTCTGATTCTTTTGTATTAAAGGGGGGGCCATGTGAGACTTTTTGCCCCGGGCCCTTAAATTTCAGTCGACGGCCCTGAACATTTAGAATATTCTCCGCTCGATCGAAGTTATTTTCACTATAAACGTGTTCATGAGATTAAAAGTCAAATGATTCACATCCAGGACATTTTAAACTGTCAGAAACTTGAATAATTATCGTGATAAAATCGTTAATCACAATTATCTCCGCCGTGATAATCGTGACTAAAGGTCTAATCGTTACAAATGTGTTTTTTTCACCTTCAAACTCGTCGATGACACGACTCACATTAATCTGACCTGATCTATTCTCGGCTCTCGCTTCTGTTCATCGTTTTTTCTTCGTCTCACTTCCCTGACGTCTCCCGCTCCTTTGACGCACCAACACTAAACAGTTTGGGCCTCACCTCCGCCGCCGCCGCCGCACCTGCGAAACCCTAAATAAGAAACACATTATCGTCACATTACTCGGGGCCGCGGCGGTATTAAACCGAGGCCCCGCATACGTCTCCATCTGCGTCCACTTACAAAAGGTTATCTCTCATTTTGTTCAACGTTCGGTGATAAATGCCCCGGTGACTCTCAATATTTGGGCGGCGCGGGCACATTACTCATGTTTGGCGCGGGGGCGGAGCTCTGGAGCGGCGGGCGCAGATGGGGGGCCCCGGCGCTCGGTGGCAGTGACATACGAGGACCAGATGAACGTGTGATAGATCTCCCGCTCGTCTGGACGTCAGCCAGTTCAGACGGCGACGGTGAGACTTAACGAGGCCTGAGATGTTCTACAGCAGAGTCAAGGACGTGTGTGAGGAGCGTCTCTTTAACGCTCTGATGCAGGAACCGTCAACGCCTTGGTCTGTAGTGTTTTTATTCTTCTCAGGACATGAAACTAAACTGTGAACCGCCGGTAAAAATGAGTTAACTCGTGTTCTGTTGTAAATTTACAGACATGGGTACATCTGGTAGCGATTGTTTTTGCTTTTGCTTTTGTTTTTTCTGACGCACTTTAAACATTCTGAGGCACTTTACTTGCCTCTTGCACTTTAAATAATACTGACCTCTGCACTTTAACCTCCTGAGACCTGACGTCCTCATCTGTGGACGACACATTTTGGGTTGTCTAGGCCACAGTGCAAATTTTTAGAAGATATTTAGAAGAAGATATTTCTAACCGTTTATTTTATTTTATTTTAATGTATTTTTTATTTTATTTTGTTTTATTTTATTTTGTTTTAATTTATATTTTTAATTTAATTATATTTTTTAATTATATTTTTTATTTAATTTAATTACATTTTTTATTTTTTTATGTAATTAAATTTTATTCTTTTTGTTTTATTTTTATTTATTTTTATTTTTTATTTTTTATTTTATTTTTACTTAAAGGCACATGTTTTCCTGCGCCTGTTTGCAGCTCTTCAAATGAGACACATTGTTCCAAGAGGCACAATTGTCGTTTCTTATTTTGTTTTTTACACTCAGAAAAAATGTGTGTGTTCAGGCATTTAACAGTTTTTGCAAATAAAATCCTGCACGAGCTCGGGGTCTCAGGAGGTTAAGTAACTGCTGCAATTTTACTTCTACTTGATTATTTTATTGTTGCTTTATTACTTGTTTTATTCGTCTGTTGAACACTGAATAATCTGTACTTTTAAATTCTTGCACTGATCTGTACTGTATTGTTTTTACATTGTTTGTGTTAATTGTTGTTTTAATTGCTGTTTAACTGTTATATTAGTTGTTGTTTTAGGACGACAGATGGAAAGTATCATCTTTTAATGTAACTGCACATTGTCCTTTAAATAAATAAATAAAGATAAAGACATATGTTTCTTTTTATGCTTTGAACAGCTATGACATTTCAACATTTTTTGGGAAAATTCAACTCTGTTTAGGTGCAAAGTTTAGGCCTGAATGAGAAAACCAGAGGAAATTTACTTGCAGTTACACCGACTGACCACTGAATTGACCTCAATGGAGTGTGGCAGCAGAGAGCACTCCACATAAACCAGTGCATTAAAGAGAAAGTTCTGTTTTAGGGTTAAAAACACTGTAAACGGACATGTTTTTATGCAGCGCGCTCTACCAACTGAGCCACCGTCGCACTTGTACGTTCTGCACTGACGACGCTCTGACATAGTTTAGAATTAAAGTTTGAGGCGTCCACTCGTCTTAAGTCATTTTTAGGTCATTTTTAAACTTTTTACAAAGCAGATTCTTATTTTTTTAGATAAACGCCGTTACGGTCAAGGTCTGAATTTGACGGTTTCTCACTTTGTCTTTGTCGTACGTCGAGGCCTGTCCCGTTTCATTCTCCTGATGAACGCGGCCGACAAACGTGACCTGTGTTTCCTGCGTTTCCATGGAGATCGACCGTAAACAAAGCGACTTCGCACACTTCTGTATCCCATCATGCACCGCGTGTCACTTCCTCTACAGGAGAAACGAGGTGTATTTTCTTAAAGTTGTGTAAAACTCGCCACAACTGGGAAGAAAATCACCTGAACGTTATATTTATCTGTTGATATTCAAATGGAAAAGGTTAATTCTTTATTTGTTCAATCTAAACGGAAATAAACAGCTGCAACGACGACGACGACGACACCTCGACTCTTCTTCAGTGAAATAATAAAGAAAAAAATAAAACTGTAATTGTTTCAGGGTCCATTTTACACGTTTAGCTCTTTAGTCAGTGGTCGTCGCGGTTGCTCGGCGACGTAACGTAAAAGCACAGACAGAGGATGACGTTGGCCCCGCGGTGACTGTCCCATTTCAGCACAGCGATCAGGACGGGTCATTTAAACGGTGCGTCCAAGTGTGTGACCGTCGAAACACGGCCCATGACTGTCATAGCAACCAAAGAGCCAATCAGGAGCGAGGCTGTTGAAGGTAACGCCTCTTCCCGCTTTACTTCCTGATTTGTCTGTTATTAATGTTCATATCTTGATTTACAGACACAATAGTGAAATAAAAACCCCAGGATCATGTAGAGGGTTAAACATTTAAGACCAAAATGAGTCTGAAGCAGCAGAGACAGAGACAGGAAGTGCACACATGATCACTTCCTGTTTGTAGCGCGGCGTTAGCAGGTTAGCTCTGTCCATTTATTTGTTTATTTATTTGAGGGACAGTGCATTTATATTATTATTATATTATTATATAAACAGTCTGTGACTGGACTGAACAGCGACTGAAGTTTTAAAACTGAACACGAGGCTAAATCTCGATGTGAAACTTTACGTCTGTTTATTATAAAAATAAACTGAGGGAAATATTCAAAAATGACACGTTTGTTTTATATTTTTTGAAGAGTTTCCAGTTGACGGCTCCTCATCAGAAAAAATATTTTTAGACCAAAACTGACACCACTTTATGTCACTTCACACATCTGTTTGTCTCAGACACAAACTGTTCAAATAAACTCAGGATAATTAGACACAAGTGGAGTTTGGCTCAAGAGAAACAGAAACATGAATTTAACACAAGTAAAGATCATGACGTCTGACCCACGTGATACAAACAGATAAAACTCCATTAAAGTATCATGTTTAAAAATGTACTTAAAGAGTATGAAGTAAAAGTATTTCTCACAGATTTTGAGTCTTTAAAGATTCAAATGTGGAGATTTTGATAAAGATTTGAGCTAAATTTTGTTCAACAGAAACAAATGAATCTGAATTTTTCTGTTTTTGTTTATTTTTCTTTTGTTTAAATTATAAATGTGTTAAACTCTCAGCCTTTTCAGCAGCTCCACAATAAGAAAAATACTTTTACTTTTCAGTCCTGTTCAAACATGTAGTGAAGTAGAAAGTACAGATACTGCTCTGTACTAAAACTGTAGTAGTTTATACTGAACCAGGACAAAATCTCAACTTGTTTAAAACCAAAAGGGAAAATGACTTTATACATTGTTTTTATTTTGAAAAGTCAAGTTGTTTTTAAATTAAATGTGTTTTTATGATGTGCGTTTGACCTCTGACCTCTGTGCGTCGCACACAGATGGGGCCCTTCGGGGGCCGTGGCGTTAAACTCACCCAGTCTCTGTTTTCGCGCAGGCGGCTTTGTCTTTGTTTGTCGTCTCTTCAGGACTTTTCCTCGGTGTTGACAGACGACCATCTGCTGAGCCCGGCCCTCGTATAACGGCTCTGTTTACTCGCCATCGGAGCTGGAGGTTTAGGGCCGCGCGCACACACACACACACCCCGTCACACACACCCCGTCACACACACAGAGTCACACACACACACAGTCTCACACACACACACAGAGTCACACACACACAGTCACAGACACACACAGTCTCACAGACACACAGAGTCTCACACACACACAGTCTCTCTCACACACACACAGAGTCTCTCACAGTCACACACACACACAGTCACACACACACACTCTGAGTGGAGCGCCTCCTCAGATGGAGTCGACACTGCAGGAGTCTGAGGTGTGAGGAATGTTTTAATAAAAACTAAATTTGATTTTTCTTTTTTCTGACAGAAAGGTCAGCGAGCTCCAAGGACAAACGCACAAATGTGTGTGTGTGTGTGTGTGTGTGTGGACGGGGGTGGAGTCTGGAGGGGGTGGAGTCTGGAGGGGGCGGAGTCTGTTGGTTTTACTTTGACAAAACAAAAGTACATCACAACTTTACTTCAGAAAAGCTCATTTTCTGTTCACTGTTTCAGGCAGAAGCAGCGTCTCATGTGTCGTCCATTTTAGATCAGACGGTCAGGGGCGGGTCCAGGTCCAGGTCATCTGTGCCAGTGCGAGATAGGGCCACTGTTACACTCTTCAGCTGCTTGTAGACTTGTGTTTGTGTGAATATTTTTGTACATTACAGCTGCGAGATTAACCAAGATCAAACTGAAATAAAAATGTGACGAAATGAGCAAATCACAAAGCGGACATTTTAAAAACCACGTTGTCCACAAAAAATAAATATCAACTTAATCTACACAAAAAACTGCACAAAAAACACATAAAAACTACACACAAAAAAAAAAAAAAAAAAAAAAATTGACACAAAAATTGCAAAAAAACTGCATAAAAAAAAAACTACACAAAAATTCCATAAAAATTGTACAAAAACAGCATAAAAATTGCTAACACTGTAGTTTAGAGTTTTGCAAACGTGTTCTTAAATGTCCCTGTGTCAGATGCCCTCCCCGTGCGTCAGATGCCCTCCCCGTGTGTCAGATGCCCTTCCCGTGTGTCAGATGCCCTCCCCGTGCGTCAGATGCCCTCCCCGTGTGTCAGATGCCCTTCCCGTGTGTCAGATGCCCTCCCCGTGCGTCAGATGCCCTCCCCGTGCGTCAGATGCCCTCCCTGTGTGTAAATCTGTTCTGAAATGTGATTCCTGTTTTATTTTGTCAGCTCAGATTTCCATCTTTTTGTCATTTCTCTCGTTCGCGTTTTAAACGTGAACTTTGAACTGAATCCTATTTTTAAATCTTAAATCTGATCACGTGTCGTTCTGACTCTTTACCATCTCAACTTTTTACTCGACACCGAAAGGAAAATAGACAAAAACATTTAATCAAATATTTTATTCTGTACAAAAAAACAGGTCGACGTCGATGAGCTTCACCTAAAAAGTACAAAAAGTGGAGACTGTTGTGATTCATTGTCCTCATTGTGAAACAGAATTGAAGCTGTTTTTATATAAAGTCTAAACTAAAGGTCCAGAGTGTGTCCCATTGTTCTGGGCTGAGGAGCGCCCTGTTTTTTCAAAGGATATTTTAAGAACAAGGATACAAAAGCTTCAGCGGGAGCACATTATCAGCCCGTGGCATCTTGAATAAATAAATGTAAACAAATGCAAACAGAAAACACCATTACAAAGATAAAAGTGCCGTTTCCGTCTGGAGGATTATTATTATTATGATGATTATTTTTGGCAGAAGCCTCAGTTTCATTGTCGGACTCACCTGTTTGGCTCAGCGCGGACGTCGCTTTGTGTCGCCGCCGCCGCCGTCCTTGGGTTTGGCTGAGCGGGCAAACTGCTGCGAGGTCACGTTAAGGACGAGTAAATAAAGTCACAGAGTTTTCAGACGATGAAAAGACCAAACGTGAACTTTAAATGGATTTTATACACGAGCTCGGGTCAGATTTAGATTGTTCTCTGCCTCCTCCTCCTGTCTCCTCCTCCTGTCTCCTCATCTCTGTCTCCTCCTCTTTGCCTCCTTCTCTCTGCCTCCTCACTTCCTCTCTGCTTCCTCCTCCTCTGTCTCCTCCTCTTTTCCTCCTCATCTCTGCTTCCTCCTCTTTGCCTCCTTCTCTCTGCTTTCTCTCTGCCTCCTCCTCTCTGTCTCCTCCTCCTCGCTTCCTTTCTGTCTCCTCCTCTCTGCCTCCTTCTCTCTGCTTTCTCTCTGCTTCCTCCTCTTTGCCTCCTCTTTGCCTCCTTCTCTCTGTCTCCTCCTCCTCGCCTCCTCTCTGTCTCCTCCTCTCTGTCTCCTCCTCCTCGCTTCCTCTCTGCTTCCTCTCTGCTTCCTCCTCCTCCTCTCTGTCTCCTCCTCTCTGCCTCCTTCTCTGCTGATATTTAAAACTATAGCATAAAAATCCGTATCAGAACTGAAAAAACTGGATCGGTGCGTCTCTGGACGTAGCTAACCTTCCGCCGCCGCCACGTTCCAAACAGGAAGTGATCATGTCGCACTTCCTGCTCCATCGACTCTGGCTCCTGTTCACTTTCTGTGTATAAACAGCGCCCCCTCTGTCCTCTCTCTGTCTCTGCTGCTTCAGACTCATTCTGGTCTTAAATGTTCGTATTAACCCTCTACATGATCCTGGGGTTTTTATTTCACTTTTGTGTCTGTAAATCAAGACATGAACATTAATAACAGACACATCGGGGCAGGAAGGGGCGTGACCTTCACCAGCCTCGCTCCTGATTGGCTCTTTGGTTGCTGTGGGTGACGTCTGTGCTGCAGTTTGAGGAAATCAGACCTAAACCTCAGCTTTTCCTTTGAATCTGTCACGTGCCGATATAATTAAACACAAAAACAGAGGGATGCAGGTGGAATGCTAATAATAAAAACATGCTAAACGTTTATGCCTAAAGGTAGAACTAACCCCCCGGGGCAGCTGGAGCGTGTTCATATCCTTCATTCAAACTCTTCAGGTCGTCGCTCACAGTCTCCTCGGCTCCAGCTCCACTAATTCCTCTGTGGACATTCAAACCGAGCCCTGTATTATTACGCTAGCCCCTGTATTATTATGCTAACCCCGGCGTATATTGCACAAAACCCCAAGTACAGCCACGGGCATCTTTCTCTCCTCTGCGGCGATGGCTCCGAGCCGCTGGGACCGTCTTCCCTCTGACACTCACCGCTTCATATGATTTTAATTTGAGAAAAGGTCGCAGCTGCTCCCTCTTAAATGCCAGAAGACTAGTGGCCAAAAAAAAATAATAAAAAAAATCGGACCTCACAGACGCTTGGCTCCGTCTGAAGTTCACTCATTTCCTGGTGACAGCCCCCAGTCCAGAGCCATTGAGGAAAACAGAGCAGCTGATTGGCTGTGCGGGGGTTAAAGGTCAGCGCAGAGCCAGATGTGGAGGGGTCGCCGTGTGGGGTCATAAAATTTTAAGTAGCCACTTCCATCCACTAATTTGTGCAGTAGACGGAGAGGATTCGCCCAAAACGCCGCAGTCTCACATCAGCACTAAAATAATCATTAAAACGAACGCGAGCTGGGAGCCGCTGTCCTCTGCTAGGACGACGCTACCTCAGTGAACTCAGACTTTGAATATTCAACACAAGTTTTATACAGAAGTAAAAGTAGTAAAGTAGTAAAGTAGTAAAGTACTTACAGCTCCTGTAGCACACACTGACTCTGAGGTTTAATCTGTGTTCTAATGTTTCCTCCTCAAAAACAGACCTGGAGTTGTGTTTTGTTTCATTCACATGTTTGAGTCACTTTATTATTAGTCTGTTACATCTACAAAGCTCAAAATGCGACGTTCCACCTTGTGATGTCATCAAGTGGTAGTTTTCATGTTAACTCCTCCTTTTACCTTTAGTTCAGTCGAGATAAGAGACAACTCCAGGACTGAAATGATCCAGATGATTCTATAAATGAAGGTGTGTGGAGTTTAAAAACACAGTGGAGCACTTCCTGTATCACCACATGATGACATCACAAGGTGGAACAGAGTGTTTTCTGCAGGTTTGTGTGTTAAACATGTGTGAATGAAACAAAACACAACTCCAGGTCTGTTTGTGACGAGGAAACGACATTAAAACAGATCAGAGTAACATGGACCTTTAAGTACACAGTTTATGTATCTGTACTTTTATGTAAGTACATTTTACAGTGTGTACTTTTACTTTTGAGTACATTTGAGAGCAGTATTTCTACTGCACTACGTTTATGAACAGGAATGAAAAGTAAAAGTATTTTTCTTATTGTGGAGCTGCTGAAAAGGCTGAGGGTTTAATTTTAACACGTTTATAATTTAAACAAAAGAAAAATAAACAAATAAAAACAGAAAAAAAAGGATTCAACAAAATTCAGTTCAAACTTTATCAAAACCACCAGATTTGAAGCTTTAAAATACTCAAAATCTGAGAAATACTTTTACTTTTTACTCTTTAAGTACATTTTTAAACACGTACTTTAATACTTTTACTTAAGTCGATGTTTTCATGTGATACTTTTACTTTGACTTTAGTATTTTTGGCTCCAGCATGTGTACTTTTACGTAACAGCGCTGAGGTTTTCTCATTTGTGTTTTTATTTCACTTTGGTTCTCCTTCTTGAGTAAACGCTCGTGTCTTTTCTCCATCTGCACTTGTGTATCAGGGGCCGACACAACAAGTGAATCTTTCCCCTGTGAAACTTCCAGCGTTTCTTTCAGCTGTTAAAATACTGTCCAAAGTAAACTCGGGCTGTTCTTTTTCTGCAGTTTCGATACAAACTTTTTCACATTGGCTAAATCTGATGCTCCTGGGATTTGAAAGAGTCTGGTCAGTTTTATCTGGCAGAAATAAACTCTTCCTCGTTCATTTAAAGCTCGATGGAGCCAAGTGTGCATATGTGAAGAACGGCCTGTTTGCTATAAAATAAACCTCATTATATTCTTCATTATGCGACTGTTACCACTTTAATTATGTTTACTTTACTTAACTAATTACTACAAACTCTGCAGTACTTTGAATATTCTTCATATACTGTAAACACTGTTAAATACAAACGCTGACGACAACAACACGGACATTTTCTGCTGATGATTAAAACACGTAGACCCAGTTTTAAAGCTACAGTGTGTAATTTTACGGGTGAGGGTCTGTCACCTGCTCGTCTCCATGGAGATGTTACATTTTTGCCAGGAATTTCCTCTAAAACGTGTCCAATTTGCCTTTATTCCATCACACCTGTTTTTAAAGCTCAAAGAAGCCTTCTTACTGCAGGTCGCCTCTCCACAGATCTGACCTGTAACTTGGCCTGGTTGCGTCGCCTGGTTGTCTCCATGGAGATAAGAGCGCAGCACATCTTCCACGAGGAAACGTTCATTATCTTTAACATGTGGTTTGAGCTGCCATGTCTCTAACAGCATCTGTGCGCAGTAGCATGTTAGCTAGCTCACTGTCTCAAAGCTAACAGTCAGTTTTATTAAAATCAGAAAATATAAAACAAACAACCATTAAAACTCTAATTAAAAAGTAAAGACTATACATTTATGTTTAACTGTAGAATACTAAAGTTTGTGATGTTGTTTTAATATTTATTATGCCTCAAAGTTAGCATTAGCATTAGCGTTAGCATTTAGACACAAACATGCCTCTTTCTAAACACAGAACTGTCTCTGGTGACGTGTTCATTTTATTTGTGTTTAACATCAGTGACGTCCACCTGCAGCTCCCTGTCCACTGTCTGACCCTGACCCCCTGACCTCTGACCCTGACCCCCTGACCTCTGACCCCTGACCCACCTGCAGCTCCCTGTCCACTGTCTCACCTTTACATATTTATTCATTTTAATGTGACTTGGCAAAAATCTCAGAGATAAAGCAGCTAACGCTAACAGGAGCGACCTCGGGGAAAGAAGGACCTGATTTGTCTGTTATTAATGTTCATATCTTGATTTACAGACACAATAGTGAAATAAAAACCCCAGGATCATGTAGAGGGTTAATACGAACATTTAAGACCAGAATGAGTCTGAAGCAGCAGAGACAGAGAGAGAGGACAGAGAGAGGACAGAGAGAGGACAGAGAGAGGACAGAGAGAGGACAGAGGGGACACAGTTGTCGGAGTCAATGGAGCTGGTGCGCACATGCTCACTTCCTGTTTGTCACACGTGGCTAGCGGGTTAGCGATGTCCATTTACATAAAACAGTCTATGTTTAAAATGTAAAGTGATGTTTTACCTTTGTCCTTTTCTCTCTATTTGCTCTAAACCTCAGATCAAACATAACTCTGGCTCCAACTAAACCCCTGGCCCCGCCTCCTCCTGAGCTCAGGTACAAAAGGATACGACCACGAGCGGTTTGTCGTGGAGGACGTATCCGTGGGTGTCCCTCAGGGCTCGCTGGGCACTGGCCTCACTGGGCAGACCCACAAACGCCTGTCCTTTCATCCGGCCCTCCTTCATCAGCACGACGTCGAACCTGGAACAAAATGAAGACCCACGTCAGCGTCAGCATCATCATCATCATCAGCAGCAGCAGCAGCATCGCCACGGAAACACAGGATCTCACACACACACGAGGCATTTCAAACATTTCAAACATGAGGCATTTCAAACAGACCGAGGGTGGGTTTGTGGAGAACAGGGCGGAGAATGGAACTGTGTGATGTAAACCGTCAGAACGCCTCACCTGCTCGTCAATCACACACCGGAACATTTAAGATCAGATCACACGACCGTAAAAGGCTAAAGACGAGCCACAGAATAAACAAAGAAGAGACGGAGTGAGACGTCGCCACAGCTTCAGCTCCAACTGAAGCTCCTCCAGGCAGACCGTGAGTGTCATAGCAACCAAAGAGCCAATCCAGAGCGAGGCTGGTGAAGGTAACGCCCCTTCCCTTAGCAACGCTGTCAATCAAACCTGTTGCTAACGCTAGAGGGAGTGACCTCGAAGAAAGACGCCGCTGAGTGCTCCCTCTCTGCAGCTGCAGGAGGGAGGAGGCGCGGCCTTCAACAGCCTCTGATTCAGAATGTTCTGCTGACAGGTCTGTGCACGAGGAGAACATAAAGAGGAGAACACACAGAGGAGAACACACAGAGGAGAACACACAGAGAACACACGGAGGAGAACACAAAGAGGAGAACACACAGAGGAGAACACAAAGAGGAGAACACACAGAGGAGAACACCAAGAGGAGGAGAACACCAAGAGGAGGAGAACACCAAGAGGAGAACACAAACACAGGGCAGGAGGAGAACATAAACATGAAGCAGGAGGAGAACACAAACATGAGGAGAAGGAGAACACAAACATGGAGATTGGCAAGAGGAGAACATAAACATGAGGAGAACATAAACATGAGGAGAACATAAACATGAGGAGAACATAAACATGAGGAGAACACAAACATGAGGAGAACACAAAGGAGGAGAACACAAACACGGGGCAGGAGGAAAACACAAACATGAGGAGAAGGAGAACACAAACATGGAGATTGGCAAGAGGAGAACATAAACATGAGGAGAACATAAACATGAGGAGAACATAAACATGAGGAGAACATAAACATGAGGAGAACATAAACATGAGGAGAACATAAACATGAGGAGAACACAAAGGAGGAGAACACAAACATGAGGAGAACATAAACATGGAGCAGAAGGAGAACATAAAGGAGGAGAACACAAACACGGGGCAGGAGGAGCGATCTCTGTTGCACTTTTGTTTCATGGACTGAATCATCGTCTTCTTCTACTTCATCTTTTGGTTTATTAGATTTTAAAATGAAAGTTCCAGACGGAGGACGATGATGTGAGTCAAGGTCAGACTGAAGAGAATGACATTTATTTCTTTCATAAAACAAATAAAAAACAGAAAAAATACTGTTGTTTCTGTTGATTATTTTCTTGTGTTTTTAGTTTACTTTTTTAAAGCTACACTATGTAACTTTCTGGAGGTGTGAAGTCGCCTGATGATTCCACAAAGAGAAAGTTAAAGCCACATTAAGGAACATGCTCAATGGAGACACGTTTGATTTTATAACAAACTGAAGTATTATAGCTAAAGGAACATTTCCATGGAAACGAGCGAATAAGAGTCAGGTTTGTGGAGATGTGAGCCGCTCAGAGTGAGGACGCAGGAAAAACAAATAAGTAAAGTAAAAAAAAAAACACAGGCTTTTATTTTAGGGTTGAGAAAGTTATGCAAGTCGTTATAACTTTAAATACAAAAATACTGTCGTACTTATGCAACTAATAAGTATCATTTGTACATATATTTTGCCTTTTATCTTTGTAATAAGGTAATGGAACTTTATGCTTTTTTAATCATTATATTTTATCGAACTCCACCATTTTGTTTTGATAGTTTAAATCTTGAGCGTGTTGTGGCGTCTTCAGTTTTGGGTCATTTTAGGCCCAAACTACGATATTTTTTTCACTAATCAAAGTTTTGTAAAAGTATATTTCTGTTGTTAATTACTCTCTAATGTCTTTTTTTATACACTAATCTTTAAATATACTAACTGTCCTGTAAATCCACTTCTCCGAGCCGACTGTACTCAGACTTATTCTGCTCAGACTCTGGGTGTTTTATTCGTTTACTTTTATTGTACTTTTCTTTGTGGAGGATCAGTCGGACGTCTCACTCCCTCAGCAGTTTATTATTTGTGTCTTTTTGTGGAACAGGTACAAAAATGTTTCTTTGCTCCAGTTTTGGACCAGATCTTTGGGCGAAACTAAATTTAAAGTTACAGTAAAAGAAAAAAATCAATTCTCTCACTGGACAAAAACATGTTTATTTTTAGACTGAAGATGTTTGGCTGCTCGTCCAAGAGCTTCACTTCAGATTAGTGCTGGACACTGCCTTATGTCTGTCTGAAGGTGGCGCTAACGACACTGAACAAACTGAACATTAAAACTAACACACCTGTTTGTTTAAGTTTGTGTGTCTGGACTGTGCCTGAGTCGTACTGGGCCTAATCGTTCAGGCCCCTGTGTCTGTGTAAAGAAGTGACTGAGTCTGAGTCGCCACAGCTTCAGCTCCAGATGAAGCTCATCCAGACCAGAGCAGGTACAGGACGATTTAGAGCCAAGATCCATATTTGCTGGTTGGTTCTTGAGTAACAAAGCAACCAGAGAAGCTGAAGGTAACGGTTCTTCCTGGTGGAGCTTTTATTCTGCCTCTTCTGTTTTAATGTTAATTTTATGATGATTATTTGTGATTATTTATGTTTTGATTTGTGTGATTTTAATGTCTGTCTTATTCTGTAAAGCTCTTTGAATTATTTTGTGTACAAATTGTGCTGTACAATTTGCCTTTCCCTCTCAGGGAGCGAGCGCTTAGCAACGCTGTCAATCAAACCTGTTGCTAACGCTAACAGAGCGACCTCGGGGAAAAAACGACCTGATTCGTCTGTTATTAATGTTCATATCTTGATTTACAGACACAATAGTCAAATCTAAATTTTTTTTTATGTAATGTGAATCAGAGTAAGAATCGATGGAGCTGGAAGTGCCGTAATGATCACTTCCTGTTTGGAGCGCGGCGGCGGCAGGTTAGCTCTGTCCATTTACATAAACAGTCTATGATGCTCTCACACCTGTTAGCATAGTGGCTAGCACGACTGTTTTCCTTGGTTTTATTTGGTTTTGAGGATGGAGTTATACAGATGAGCAGTGAAACACCTTCACTCTAAAAAAAAAAAGTTTTTTCTAGCTACAGAATATCTTTTTCCTTTTACTATGGATCAGACCTGGACGACTGAGGGCGACACGCAGATCATTTCTACCAATAACAGTTAATTAGTTTTGCTTTAGCGTTTGAAAAAAGTGTTATATTTCTCCCTCTTCACGGCTCCCTGTCGCTTTGTCACTCCTGAGCTGGAAGAAAGCCTCACAAAGCCCAGACGAAACTGCTTTTAACCAGGACAATCTGCTCGTCTGACAGTAGCACCTCGCTGTCTGCCACCTCCACAGCAGCTCCCACTCTGGCCCCGTCTCTGGAACATACGCCGGTTTGATGAGTCAGGAGGAGACTCATCTGAAGTGCTGCTGATGCACAAACACAAAACGTCCCTCATGATCTCCACGTCACGTTAGATTCTTATTAATATCTCAACACACAGTCAGCATGAATTGCCCAGAATCCCCAGGAGGCAGGGACAAATTGCCAGAGTCAGAAATAGCTGGTGAAGATATAAAGTGGAGTGGCACGAAGTGTGTGACAGTAAGACGAGATCAGACATGGGACTGGAGACAACGAAGGGTTTGGGGTTTGGCTGAAGACGCTGGTGTTTTATGTGGCGTTAGGCATCAGTAATAATAGAAATAATGAAAATCCATCCAAATAACTTAAACCCGCCCTGTTCTACAAACTGTTCAGATGTTTCTTCATGTTCTAGTCGTTTCTTCTCGTTGAGCCTCTGATTCATGTTTGAGTCAAATTTAATCCACTATTTTTTGTCAATCTGCCCCCGTTTAACCTCCACTGTGACACGCCCACTGTGACACGCCCACTGTGACACGCCCACTGTGACACGCCCCACTGTGACGTCCGCTCTTCCTTCTCCAGTTTTATTTTCTTAATCGTTGATACTCGTAGGATTCTGCAGCGTCGCATCGTCATTTTGGTCCAAATGTTTTAAACGCTCTGCTCTAGTGCGACGTGCATCTGTCCATAGGGGGCGCTACAGCTACACGCCTCTTTATTGTGACGACGTTTACGGCGACGTCAGCTCCACTGGACACTGCAGTTTTCTTGTTTCTTTTATGAAGTTGTTTTAGTTGAATATTGTGATTTAAATGTGTAAATTATAACAGACTGATCCACACAGATGAGAACCATAGAGACTCAAGCTCAATAGGCCCATGATCACTTCCTGTTTGTAGCGATGTGGCTAGCAGTTTAGCGATGTCCATTTATATAACCAGTCTGTGGATGGAGCTCATCTTAAACCATTAAATCAAAAGTAAATAAGTGGAAATGTTAAAATAGTTGTTCAAATACGTCTCAATATTTACAACATTACACATTGTCGTTGTGTTATGTTATGTTTATATATTACAAATGTGAGAATGTGAGATTGCGTCCAACCAGATATTGACCAAAACTGAACGGTCCAGTTAGTAAATATATTCCGTTCCATTCCCTGGAGGCGCCCGTCCGAGCAGATCTCATTCTGAATGCATTTATTGTATGTGCATTTACATTACGGGGGAAAAAAATCTAATAAACTTACATGTTTCTTTCTGCTTCAGACGAACGATCGATGTACCTCCCATAGATGTACTTCAGATCCTGCAACACAAATACATTGACTTTCTCCACACATAAAAGAAACAGGTTTTGTAAGAAGTGGGTCAAACAGCGGCGGCGCTCCCACCTTCTCCTCCACGTGTTTAGAGATGTTCTTCACGTACAGTCTGCACGTCGGCTCGCCCGGTTCATAATTTTTAAATACAGAAATTCTTTTTATCTCTGTTTTAAAAGAAGAGATGGAGAGAGGGAGAGAGGAGGGAAACAAAGCAGGGTGCATTTAAAAAACAGGTACAAAGGCTTCCACAGCGGCCTACACAAACATAAAGGACGGCTTTGTTTAAGGCGGATTTCAAACTCACTTATACTCAAAAAATACTCATGTTTTGATACTGGAATTATAATAACAAGCAAGAGTTCCTTTGACAATAAAATGCAATGTTTCTTCTGTTTTTTTCACTAGTTCTGATACAGATCAAGACGATTCTTAAGTCATTCTGAAAAGGTCCCATTTGCTCCGATTAATGTGATTTTTCCCCCAATATCAAGACCCGTTTAAATGAGAATCTAGACACGATACTATTTTTCCAGACAAAGGTTCAGTTTGTTTCATCCCTGACAGTTTCTTCTGCTCACTAGCGCCTCACAGTGGTCACATGATGCCGCTGTGTCGTGATTGGTCCGCTGATTTTAACAGTTTTGGCGCCGTCTTCCTATCGGCGAAGGCAGGACAACAGCGCCACCTGCAGTCCGACTTCTTCAATACAGTATCTGAAGTGTGTGAGAGTAAAAAAGCCCCTCGTCCCAGTTTAAAGTCTGGTGACGCATGTTTCTGTATTTCGTTTCCTCTTTAATCCAGTGACGATGTTTGTGGTCGTCTGTTCCGATGATGTTTGCTCCGCCCCCGTCCATAAAGTGGTTCTCTCTTTTACAGTGGTCAGGAATGGTCAGATTTGAGTTGCTCCTGTTCTGGTTTGTGTTTTGTTGCTCGTGTGCATCATAATCTGCTTAAATAAACGGACAGAGCTAACCTGCGAGCTGCTGTGTTCCAAACAGGAAGTGATCATGGGCGCACTTCCTGCTCCATCGACTCTGGCTCCAATTCACTTTAGATAGAAGAGAAAACTGTGGCTTCTCTCTCTGTAAATGCTGCGTTACCTTCAGCAACTGGGCTCCTGATTGGCTCTGTGGTTGCTATGATACTCGTGGTCAGAATACCCCCAATTCGCCTGTAACCGCTCAAGCCTCGATGAAATTAATTTGGAGCTGAACGCTGTGGGTGACATCTCACTTTTTGTCGGCCTGATGATTTGATTTCTCCCTGAATGAACGAGATGTCGCGGACCTGAAGCACTTAAGTGTCAAAACATTTTTATTTCAGGAGTTGTTCCACACGCAGAGAGCTGTAGTGGTTTAGTATGTGTGTGTGTTCAGACGTGTTTATGCAGTGGCGTCCTGTTTTCCGTTTTCGTGGCGTCCTGTTTTCTGTTTTCGTGGCGTCCTGTTTTCTGTTTTCGTGGCGTCCTGTTTTCTGTTTTCGTGGCGTTCTGTTTTCATGCCCACACCAACTGCCAGTTTTCCCAATATGCATTTCAAAGGCTGTTCAGCTCGTACCTTTTTTCTCATTCCCGCAGTGGAGGGAAGGATTTGTTTTTGGAGACAATGTTTTGTATGTGCTGGGAATGCTAATGCTCTCTTAACCTGTTAGCCTCTGTTTATAGCATCACAGGCTAACAGGAAGTACACACTGTAATATTTTGGCTCTTGATCCTGAGGGGCTGTAAAAGGCTCAGTGCTAATGGTCCACAGAGCCATGTTCTGTCATTTACACATCTCAAAGGATTTGTGTCTGAATCTGAAACAGTGGATCAAACTGTTTTGTGTTCACAGACGGTACAAAGAAGACACAATAGTGAAATAAAAACCCCAGGATCATGTAGAGGGTTAATACGAACATTTAAGACCAAAATGAGTCTGGAGCTACAGTTTTTCGATAAAAAGTGAATTGGAGCCAGAGTTGATGGAGCAGGAAGTGCGCCCATGATCACTTCCTGTTTGGAACGCGGCGGCGGCAGGTTAGCTACGTCCATTTATATAAACAGACTATGTTTGTACTTGTAGCCTAGTGGTAAACTTGGGTATTACCTTATAGTAATAGAAAGGTGGGTTAGGGTTTATCCTTCAGTATTAAAACTTTACTAAAACTAGTCACAAGAGTAAGTAGTAAAAAGTAAATTTACTGCATAAATAATAAGTGACATGTGATTCCCAATATGGAACACAGGATCATTTTATATAATATTAAAATGAGATGAATATTTAATCATTTCATTACAGTGATTCAAAGTTAAACATAAATGGAGTTAAAATAATATAACTGTGGGTTTGTGTATTCAGCCTCGTGTTACTCTTGTTTCTATAATCTAACACTCCGTATACTCGATGCTGATTGGCTGTTCACTCCGTATACTCCATGCTGATTGGCTGTTCACTCCGTATACTCGATGCTGATTGGCTGTTCACTCCGTATACTCCATGCTGATTGGCTGTTCACTCCGTATACTCGATGCTGATTGGCTGTTCGCTCCGTATACTCGATGCTGATTGGCTGTTCGCTCCGTATACTCGATGCTGATTGGCTGTTCATTCTGTATACTCGATGCTGATTGGCTGTGTTCACTCCGTATACTCGATGCTGATTGGCTGTGTTCGCTCCGTATACTCGATGCTGATTGGCTGTTCGCTCCGTACACTCGATGCTGATTGGCTGTTCGCGCTGTATACTCGATGCTGATTGGCTGTGTTCACTCCGTAGACTCGATGCTGATTGGCTGTTGACTCTTTTCACTGCCTCGTGTTTGTGCACTACAGACTTATGAATGTTTGTCCATCAGAATCACTGGAGGTTTTCAGATTCAGGAATGTAATTATGTCATATTTTCAGATGTGCAGAAGCTTTTTCCATCGATGACACGGTTTTCTCACATTCTGTGTAATTAAATCAACTGTACTAATTATTTGTGCTCATTAATGTGCTCAGGTCTTTTTAATCAAGAGGTCGACAGCTGATCGTTTTTCAGTAAAAGCAGGAGCAGAGTTCAGTTTTGAGGAAGAATTGGACTATTTATATGTTGAATGTATATTACTGTTTGAGACGCTAATACTTTAATTTGTTTTTAATAAGATAAATTAAAACTGAATAGAAAATGTGATTGGAGTCGACGGAGCAGGACGTGCGCCCACGACTAGAACTAGAACGCACAATATCAGAACAGAACTCGTCACGTTAATACATTAGTTTTACTCGTCTCATCTGCGTTAAAATATCATTGGCCAGTAGAATGTTGTGATGTCATCGGACGCCATTTTGACGTGATAATCCTTTAAGTGTTTTTTTTTAAAAGACTCACCATCTCTGGAGAGTCGTCCTCGCTCCAGCTCCTTCCTGGAGATGACGTCTTTGGGCACGTCCTCGTCTTCGCTGTCGTCGTCGTCTTCTTGTGTTTCAGACGGCTGTGCGCTGGGGAAGAGCTTTCCAAATCCCTCGAGCACCTCTGCTGCCCCCTGTGTGCTCGGAGGGGCTTCTACATCCTCTTCTACAGGGCACAGAGAGAAAACACGACACAGATCAATGGAAGAAGTGAACATTTAACCACACCTATGTGCTCACGGAGAACGGAGTATAAGTCAAAAAATGCATAACAATGAAGAAAAAAATGCAGTTGTCAGGTTGTCTTGTAACGAAGATGTGAAATTACGACTTATATTCCACTGAGTATAAGTCACACCCCCAGACAAACTATGAAAAGTGCGATTTATAGTCCGGAAAATACAGTATGAGATTAAAATGTTATTAACAATACGATCACATTAGATACACTTAAGACTTTTATCTATCTCACAGTGGGGATATCGCAGTGTTGCAACAGCAAAGTGAATAAATTGTCACATTTTATACAGAGATTTTATACAGAGCCATTCACACACAGATTCATACATTCGTTCAGTGTTTTGCCCAAGGACACAACGGCAGCATTCATCTGTGGGAGTTAGAATCACACCGCCAACCTGTGGGTCAGTGGATCTGACCGCTCGACCGATGATGTTCATGTCGAGAACAGGATTCGAACCATCAACCCTCAGATCAGAGGTCAAACACTCTACCAACTGAGCCACTGTCGCCCAAAACAACGTCTACGAAAAAATCTAGATAAAGAAGAATTTACACAGCCTTAGATTAGAAAAAATATAATAAAACATGAAGGAAAGTGAAAGCCGAAGTTAAACCTGTCACTGGACAAATCGTTGTAGAAGTGAAGACGTTTTGCTGCTCGTCCAAGTTTCTTCTTCAGGTGTGGTCAGATTACGGTTGGACACTGAGCTACTGAAACTGGAAATAGCTTTTGTTTACAATTTCAGACCCACGTTTAACCTTTAATGGACATACTAGCTCGCTCTACTGTCCTCTTTGTTTCCTTTGTTTGCTTTGGTTCTGCAAATGGAGTTATATTTGGGGGATTAGGTCAAAACTAAGGCCCAATTTGTGTTGATGGAAGGATTGTCTTTGTTAACAAAAATATCTCTAACTCTTAGTCCATTTCCTCAGATCTGAACCTCACTCTGTTCAGTGGTTAGTGTCAAAACGTCTTCACTTCTACAACGTTTTGTCCAGTGACAGATTTAACTTTGGCTTTTACTCTGGGTCAGACCTGGACGATACACAATAAAAATGAAGAACACACTTAACACAATAATAACATAGTGACAGTAAAAGTAAAACTACAGAAACACTGCAGAAAACTGGACACGTCTGAGGAAATCACGAATCAAAACTAAACATTTCAAATCCAACTTCATAAAGAATAAAATCTAGATCTCGATAAGAATAAGACTCAGATAATAATGTTTATCCACTGATCTGAAGGTTTGTGGTTCAAATCCCACTGACCCACAGCAACTCCAGCTCCCACAGATGAATGATGTCGTCGTGTCATTGGGCAAGACACTTAACCCACACTGGTGTATAAACGTGTGAGCAGTTCTTTAGTGTAAATCTCTGTATAAATGTTCCCGTTTACCGTCTGTACTGGTTAATGTGGTTATCTTATGTTAACACGAGCACTGAGCCGTATGTGCCAAAACACATCACATCTGAACACGAGTCTCTCCATACGCCGCCATACGCCGCCATGTTCCCCGCCGCTCTGTGCTTCTTCGCCGGAAAAGCAGATTTTTCCGGCGTCTGCTTCTAAACAGGTGGAATTATTTAAATATTGTGAGGCAGATGGCTGAATAATCACTCCACTTTGTTTATTCTCTTCAGTAAAGCTCCGGCTCAGGGAGGAACGACGAGGCGCATCCTCTGTCACATCAGCTCTAGTTTGAGATCGTGACGCTTACGGCTTTATCTCACACGGCGACTGGAGCTCGCCGCGCTGAATAAAGACGAGATTTATATGAAAACTTAAAACAGACGATACAAAAACTACAGGCAGAAATGTAAACATACTTCAGTGTTTTTCTCTGTCGTGTTCTGTGTTTGTGTTTTGTGTTGACTTTTATGTGAAGCTGAAGTCGTTTTAAATGTGGTATAGAAATAAAATTGAATTAAACTGACTGAATTATTAATATAAAAATAAAAAAAGGTTAGAAAGTGCAGACTGGGACTAAATAAATTCGATTGTTATGGGCTGCCCTTTATTATCTCACATTTCTTTCTTTTTAAATGCATTTATTTTTAATTATTCTGATTACATTCTTATATTTATGTCATATTTGACCCATTTTTCTTTTTATTTACTGTTAGTGCTTTGAAATGTTTGTCAATCGATTGCATAACTACAACAGCAGAAGGTAAACTGTCATATTTTTGTACTTTAACACACGTCTAAAGGATCGCAAAAACATCTAATTATTATTGTTATTTCTATTTCTTTGTGCGTTTCCAGTTTTATTTGATCGTGATCCCATCCCGACTTTCTACTCCGAGTGAACGACTTGGATAGACTCGGGAATTGCCAATCCATGCTTCTGCACACATTGTCAAAGGAATTACGAGGAGCAGTGAGCCTGTTCAAATCCACGAAACCAGGGTAGAAGAAAAGACTTGTCATCCCCGTAAGGTGTGTGTGTGAGCGTGTGTGTGGTGCGTGTGCGTGCGAAAGTGTGGCTACGCACTGGAGCAAGAGGAAGCTTTTCTGATACAGTCTCAACACAGAAGTAGATCACAGCTTTCAGGAATAATCCCGCTCCTTATCTGCCGCTGCTTCCCTTTTCATTTAAATGGCTTGTTTATCAGACCTCCCTCCACTCCCCCAAAACAAGACTAATCCAAAAAGCAACCTGTCACTTTATCTGCCCCTCGCCTTCGACAGATCTTTTGTGTGCGACTTTGAGATCTGTTTTACTACTCGGGGTTTTGCAGCGGAGTGAAGTTGGAAGCGAGTGAGAAGAGAGATAAGGCGAACGGGGAACGCTCCGCTGACAGGAACACGGCCCCTGCTCCAGTGACATCGCTCCACACAGATAAACGTGAAGGTTTTTGGTGACGAGCTGGACTCTGGTTTGCACTTTGCGACAATACAACAATTTTAAAACTGATTTTCAAACCACAATGACAATAATAAACACACAAGTTGCGTAAAGTAAAACAGGATCTTTTAAAAATTCTCCCATCTGAGGTAAAATGTTTCCTCGTCACACACAGACCTGGAGTTGTGTTTTGTTTGATTTACACATGTTTAAATACACAAACCCTGCAGATTTAGGCTTCTCTCAAACTGAAAACACTCTGTTCCACCTTGTGATGTCATCATGTGGTGATACAGGAAGTGCTCCACTGTGTTTTTAAACTCCACACACCTTCATTTATAGAATCATCTGGATCATTTCAGTCCTGGAGTTGTCTCTTATCTCGACTGAACTAAAGGTAAAAGGAGGAGTTAACGTGAAAACTACCACTTGATGACATCACAAGGTGGAACGTCGCATTTTGAGCTTTGTAGATGTTACAGACTAATAATAAAGTGTAACTCAAACATGTGAATGAAACAAAACACAACTCCAGGTCTGTTTTTGAGGAGTTTTGTTAAAATATATGACCTTTAAAAACTACCATATGACATGTATTTGAATTTATTTTTACTAGAAAATTGCAAATAGGTAACCTGCTCCTTCCCTCACCTGGCCCCTCCCACCTCTCCTCACCTCTCCTCTTTGTTTCATTCTAGTGAAGGTGTGTGGAGTTTAAAAACATAGTGGAGCACTTCCTGTATCACCACATGATGACATCACAAGGTGTTTTCAGTTTGAGAGAAGAACTCAGCCTAAATCTGCAGGTTTGTGTGTTAAACATGTGAGAATGAAGCAAAAACACAACTCCAGGTCTGTGTGTGACATTAGAACAGATCAGAGTCAGACTTTTTTTTGCAGGTTTGGGGTAAAAATACAACAATTTAAGATTAAAAGTTGCTTCTTTAACAACTTCCTCTTAAACTTTTACAGCCAAACTTTTGAAGGTGAATCTTTCCATCTTTCATTTCGGGGCAGAACCACACTGACACTTGGGGAAGAGACCAATATTGCTGAATGTTTGAAAAGCCATTGCCTTCAATAAAAATGGAACTTAAAATGAAAACTTCGACGGCGGTAAAATATATGTATCAGAGTCTGAGAGCCCTTCTACAGACACAATTTAAAACTGGAAATGTAACTTTAGATTTGAACAAACTCAATAAAAGATTAAACGAAAAGTAAGAACATTTAGGTAAGTTCTGTGTGTTTTAAAACCAATTCTCAAAACTGTAAAGCTTCAGTTTCCATTGAATCATTTACCTTCATGAAGCTCTTCACACGACAGCATTTTTCAGTCTTAAACGATTTTTAAACATGAGACAAAAAGCACCGACGACAGACACGAGGAGAATCGGATGAGATTTTAAACCCCCGAGCGCAATATGGCAGCGAAGAGACCGCACGCCACAAGCTAAAAGTTTCTGATCTACAGTAAAATAACTCTGAACATTGCACTTCTGCTTTAAATTAGTCCAAACTGTGTTATTATTATTGGTGAAATGTGGAGCAGTGATTCAGATAAATGCTTTTAATGCACAGAAGGCTGGAGATAAACGACACAGGAAGTAGAGTCACTATCGTTAATCTGCAGCAGCTTCAGCCTGATCCTCGCTGTGTGGATCTAAACCGTGGATCTATACAAATAACTGGAGGGTCCTGCTGCTCAGAGCGTCTCAAGTCGGATTAGTGGCCACTCATTGGTACTGCAGCCAAAAAATCCCTCCTGCCCAGAAAAGACTGAAATGACAAACGGCTCGTGTTCGACTGACGGGGACTGACGGGGAACGACGGGGAACTGACGAGGAACTGACGAGGAACTGACGGGGACTGACGGGGAACTGACGGGGGACTGACGGGGGACTGACGGGGACTGACGGGGGACTGACGTGGACTGACGTGGACTGACGGGGGACTGACGGGGGACTGACGGGGAACTGACGGGGGACTCAGGGGGACTGACGGGGGACTGCCGGGGGACTGACGGCGACCTACAACTTTCACAAAGGTTGAATTTTCTGGCGATTTTTACCTTTTTTCAAATCATAAACTTTTTCTCAGCCCAAAATCCGTCCGTTGTCTTAAAAACACTTTAGCATCGTTAGCTTCAGCTTCACTCTCCGTCCGCTCTACATAAACTCAAGCTCTGATTGGTCAGAGCCGTCACATGGTACGACATGAAGGAGCAGGTGAGCGACGTGAACGAGCCGCGGGTTTAGAACATCAGAAGCTCCTGAAGCACAAACTTTAGCATTTATAATTTTTATTTTTTTTATTATTCTCTAACCTCCTTCGTGGCCGCTCCGTTCGCTCCCGTCGCTCAAAGTCTAATGGCGTTTAGCTCAACATGTTCTATGGGCAGGACCGAATGTACCGAACCGCTAAAGTTAAAACTGGCGACGTGCGTCATTGAGCGTGTCCCATGTTTAGACCACTTCATGTAAACGGACACACGTGAGGATCTACTCTCACCTTTTTACTTTTAGAGAATGTGTCAAACTGGATTGATCCTGACGGCGTCACGTGTGCGTCTGCGTGTCCGTCGGCCCCTGACGCTCTGTTTTATTGGCTGTTGCCGTGGTGATGTTTTGTGTTTACGATATGACTGAGCGGCTCAGAGTCGCTCGGACACAAACACAGGTTTAAAATCACATACGAGGATCCTAAATCGGGTCAAATCGGAGGTAAACTCGGTCCTACGTTGTGTGTGTGGCTTAAAATAAAAACGTTTAAGTGTTTTTTCTGTGTTCGGGGAGTGTGCGGCGACGGCAGAGGACGTTTCACACGGTTATGTTTCTGTTTACGTCCAATAACAGTGTAGAGTGACCTTTGAACCTACGGACACGCTGATCTCGTTACCTCTTTGTTCACTCGGGGACGCCACGCCGGGTCCGGACGACTCCACTTTTGTCTCTGAAACCGAAATGTGAAACTCGATTTTCTTGTGTCCGGTCGGATGCGGCTGCTCAAACACGTCTGACGGCTGCAGCGCCGGGGCACTTAGGGCAGAAGAAGAAGAAGACGACAAAAAAGAAGATAAAAATCAACACTTATGTCCCGGGGGATTTCATTCTGCTCCAGAGAAGAGACAAAACTGAAACTTAAACAAAAGAAACGGCCTGAAAAATACTTCACCACTTCAGTGCTATTGTCATCTGTGTGATTATTATTATGCCTCTAGAAATCTCCTCAGAGGACAGATCCATGGGTTTATCATGGGGCTTATTCAGCACTGTGTGAGCCAGCAGTAGGTCTAATACACATGGGGTTTATTCAGCACTGTGTGAGCTGGCTGTGATTGTAGTACACATTTATTCAGTGCTGTTTGAGCCAGCCATGGAACTCAGTATATGGGGTTTATTCAGTACTGTTTGAGCCAGCTGTGGTACTCAGTATATGGGGTTTATTCAGTGCTGTTTGAGCCAGCCGTGGAACTCAGTATATGGGGTTTATTCAGTGCTGTTTGAGCCAGCTGTGGAACTCAGTATATGGGGTTTATTCAGTCCTGTTTGAGCCAGCTGTGGCCCTAGTACATGTGGGATTTATTCAGTACTGTTTGAGTTGGCTGTCATACTCGGTATATGGGGTTTATTCAGCGCTGTTTGAGCCGGCTGTGGTTGAACTGCGGTGGTGCAGTTTCCTCAGTGTCCAGTAGGCCGTGCTAAAGGACAAACTGCTTCAAACTGGATTACTTGGATATACATTTCCAAACTATTTAATTAAACTTTTGACACGTGATGATCTTATTTTATCGGAGAAGCACTGACCTCACTGACTCTGAGAAGTCACGTGTCGAGCTCCAATACCGGTTCTCGTATCGATCATCTAGATATTGATTTTTCTGAACAGCCTTATTCAGGTCAAACTAAAGACTCGACTCAGCCCACTGTGTATTATTTGTTTTGTGGTTTGTTGCTACGGTGAAACACTCCCAGAGCCTCAAAAGCACATCTTAACGGGAGAACATTTAGCGTCTGGAGATTGGCGTTCCCGTTTTAGACACCGGTGAGCGCCGCGTGGAGACGAGCGGTGACATGGCTGACTGGCTGTACCTCTGGGATTCTGCTTTAGGAGCGAACAGGAGAGACTTGATCCGGGGCTTCTTTCGTTCGGAGGATGCCTTTTGTCTCAGCGGTCTCTTGCACGCTTGGTTGACCAGCCCCATCACACGTGCGATCCTGAAATAGCACAGAGACGTCGGAAAAAGGGGAAAGAATTAGCAGGTTTAGAACAGTTTTTGACAAAATCACGAGGAACGCGGTTTAGTAACAACGTACTGGTTTGGATTAATAAAAACATAAGGTCGACCAGGAGAGGGCGATGTTGACAAAAATGAAAAGAGCTCGATATTTTTGGACTTTTCCCGATGCCGATATTCAGACGATATTATGTCAAACCACAGATTTTTAGCGTAACAGCCTTAAATCTCCAGCAGGGGGCGATATTTTGTTTTGGTCGACCTGCTGCTGTGAAGACGACGCCGCTCTCTTAAAGTAAATTAGTAAAACAAGGTCGTAGATGAGTTTATAATCAAATAAAATTGTATATTTGGGGAAAAAAATGTCAAATCTGCTCTACATAATCGGCCAAAAAACATCGGCAAACCTTATCGACCATTGGTTTCTCTGGATTCTAATCAATCGATATCAGCTACGAAAAACAAAACAAAAACATATCGGTCGATCTCTATGTCAAAATATGAAAACTGTGCTAAAAAGTTCTTGTAAATTTGCTGGTTGAGGTTAAAGTTTAGCAATAAACAGAAATAATACGATTGTTTGGACATTGCATTTCAATATTATTCATTTTTTAATATATTTTCTGTTAATCTGAGCCTCAAAACACAACGACTCATTTACACTTTTATATTGAGACGTAAATGCAGACACAGTTTAAAATCATTTCCCAGGACTTTCCCAGGACATTTTTAGTTCTATAATCACAGACCGGCTCTTTTTTAAACAGTTTTTACATTAAACACGTGCGCTAAGCCTGAGTCTGTACCAAAGTCCACAATTACTGCAAATTAATTACATCCCAAGGCAAAAACACACATTTTTATCATCAAGATTCTCCAAAATATTTTCTGTTGGAACTGAAATTAGACGGAGAACACGCGTGAATCCATTACGTCGACTTAAAATAAACGAGTGTTATCAACTCATTTTATTTGAATGGTTCTTTGTCCTGTGCTGTGATTAAAAAACACGACAATAAGAAGATGTAACATGTGCAAAAAAGGTGTAGAAATAAGAAAAAAAGGTGTAATTCTCTGCATTTTGGTGGATTTTAGGTCCAAAATGTGGCAGTAAAAGTCCCAATAAACAGCAAAATATATGTCTGGAAAACAGGACAATTATTTTTCGTGTTTTTCAGATTTTCCAGGTCACGTGTGAACCCTGAATAAAAGTAAATCTGTTTAAGTTGATGACCTCTGACCTCTTCCTGTCCCTAACACCCGCTCTCCTCGTCTTCCCTTCCTCGTTTACCTTCCCTCCTCTGTTTTCTATCTCTTATTCCTTCCATCTTCCAGGTATAAGTGGGATTCAAGCCTCGAGAGCCGTCCGCCTCCCTCTGGACATCAGCTCATCTTGTTTTCTTAAATAAATTCATATTATTTAACCGTATTTTCAGGTCGTTGTTTATTTGAGCGTTGTGTTTGGACGGTATCGTCACGCCGCTGCTCGTCTCACCTCTCTTTAACGTCGTCGTCTTCGCTCTCGTACTCAGACTCCTCGCTGGAGCCGTCCTGTCGGGGCAGGGGGGGGTTTTCAGGAGGAGGAACAGGAGGAGCCGGGGCCAAAACCTCGTACTGAAAAGAAACGAGCAAAAAGAGTCAGTTTATGTGAAATATATAAACAACAAACGACTTTACAACAGACGGATATTACAGTGTATTTATTTTATCTTGAGTTAATATTTATAAAGTGAAGGAGCTGCTCTTCAAACTCCATTATGACCAAAATAAGCTTCGGTTACACATCCTGAAACACGTTATATCGATACAGAGAAATATCACGATAAACGATAATATTGAAAGTATTTAAACTATCAGTAAATCCTTTTTAAAAATACACTTAAAAGACATGAGCTGCAACAGGGAAACAGCAAAATGAAGCCACAATTCAAGAAAGTTATGTATGTGTAATAACTCAAACGTCTGTTATTAAAGAAAATCCACTCGTCTGGTCTGAGTCGTGTCCAGTTTAGTCCAGATGAAGCTGGTTCCAGTTCTGGTTTTGTTCTGGTTTAATTCTGGTTTAGATCTGGATTAATCTGAGTTTAGTCTCACGTTTGAGTCAAACTGTCACAGAAAACCTGAATTAAAATGTGATTTTTAAAGTGTTCAGACACGTGGGCCAATCAGAGAACTGCATCTGAGAATACTGAGAATACTGAGAGTACTGAGAATACTGAGAGTACTGAGAATACTGAGAATACTGAGAATACTGAGAGTACTGAGAATACTGAGAGTACTGAGAATACTGAGAATACTGAGAATACTGAGAGTACTGAGGATACTGAGGATACTGAGAATACTGAGAATACTGAGAATACTGAGAGTACTGAGAATACTGAGAGTACTGAGAATACTGAGAGTACTGAGAATACTGAGAATACTGAGAGTACTGAGAATACTGAGAGTACTGAGAATACTGAGAATACTGAGAATACTGAGAGTACTGAGAATACTGAGAGTACTGAGAATACTGAGAATACTGAGAATACTGAGAGTACTGAGGATACTGAGGATACTGAGAATACTGAGAATACTGAGAATACTGAGAATACTGAGAATACTGAGAATACTGAGGATACTGAGAATACTGAGGATACTGAGAATACTGAGAATACTGAGAATACTGAGAATACTGAGAATACTGAGAATACTTTACACAGTGTTCAATATATATACATACATATATAACACTGGACATAAAAATAATCAGACCCATGTTTTTATAATTATTACCAATATTATTATCATCATCATTATTACCATTATTATAAATACCATAATTATTCTTATTATTCTTATTATTATGAACATGTTATTATTCTCATTGTGGTCACATCTGTAGGAGAATGTTTTTAAATCAGAGATAGATCTTAGTGTCACGATTCTCACGGGCAAAATACTTAAAATATCATGATATTATTAATGTTCTACAGTTTAAAAACGTTGTGGATAATTATAATTTGAATGTCCTGAAAGTTCCATATTTAAACAGCTGTTATAATAATGTGATAATATTGTGAAACAACAGTGAGGACATTTGTTCTGCTCATTCTGGAGACATAAACGTCTTTATCTTTGGTGAGTCTCACGATCTTTTTACCTCGATAAATGATGTGCTTGTTTATGTCTCATCCTCGTCACAGTGTACAGTTGGATATTGTTCCTACAGGAGCGTGTGGTTTGAGTTTATACATCGGCTTCACTCACCGTCGGGGGCCTCACTGTGACGGGGCCAAAAGGACAAGGCAGGTGCATTTTGTTCATCAGATGCAGAACCTGAGCAGAACCAAAATAATCACAAGAGAAACTCAAATCAAACTCAAACATGCAGCTTGAACTGTGCACCACACGTGAAACAGACACGAGCACAGCGGAATTTAAAACAGAACAGGCTGAGAAAGGTGAAAAACAGAAAACTCCAGATGAACCTGTGCAGCTCAACAGCACCACCAAGAGGACAGAGCGAGGAAAGACTCTGGAAAAGGCTTCACTGCTCTCAGGGAAATGTTAAGCCCATAACTCACGCCTCCCACTTACGTTTTATTATTAATACTAGCTTAGCTTAGCTTAGCGGCCCAAATTGAAAGTTAAAAGGGAAATGTTGACTGTTTGATCTGAGGTTGGACACGGTTCAAACTCCCCCGGGACCTTTTCCACGCTAATGTTTTTAAAGTTACAGTGTAAAAGTGAGAATTTGAAAGGCTCATGCAAATACGGACGCGTTCTGCAAATTCTCCTTTATACAATTCAAACAGGTGTGGATGTAAACACAAGTGTGGATTTACACGTCAAAGAGAAGCGTCGTGCAGAGGAACAACATCATATTCAGAATGTTCATGTTTGTGTTTAAGTCAACGTGACACTGAGCTGGAGCTGAGAAAACGTTTAAAACTCACTGATGGTAAATAAACTGTCAGACTGAGCCGTGTGTCTACGGAACAGAGTAAAAGTAGTAAAGTACTGCACATACGTTCAGATTTTATGTACCTGTACTTTACTTAAATGCATTTTACTGTGGTACTTTTGACTTTTACTTGAGAACATTTGAGAGCAGTATCTGTACTTTCTTCTCCACTACATTTTTGAACTGGAAAAGTAAAAGTATTTTTCTTATAGTGTGTGAGCTGCTGAAAAGGCTGAGGGTTTATTTTTAACACGTTTATAATTTGAACAAAACAAAAATATAAAAAAAATGAAAACGGTTGAAAAAAAAAAACAAAAAAAAACGATCGATTCAGTTGGAAAATTTTAACACTGACTTTGATTTATATGTGAAAAAAAAGAACTATACTCCAGAATTAATTAAAATAAAAACTAAAAGAAATCGTTCTGCCGATATCGACCGATGCCACAGTAAAGACAGAAAACAGATTTTATTTACTTAAAACTAAAATAAAATGAGACGGAACTGATATAAATAGAAAAAAAAATTGATTCATTTGTTTCTGTTGAACAAAATTCAGCTCAAATCTTTATCAAAATCTCCACATTTGAAGATTTAAAGACTCAAAATCTGTGAGAAATACTTTTACTTTTTACTCTTTAAGAACATTTCTAAACAGGTACTTTAATACTTTTACTTAAGTAGATTATTTCATGTGATACTTTTACTTTTACTGGAGTACATCAGTGAGTACTTTCATTCCATGTTTCTTTGTAGGACTCATATTCCTCATGAGTCTGAGTGTTTTTGTTATAATCTGATGTGATTGGAGCTGTGGACAGTTGGATAAGTCTCTTCTTTTGCTTCTTTCTTCTGTTTCCTGCTGCAGCTCAGGTCTTTTTTGTTCAAATGCTTCTCTGGGTTTATCTTGTTGTATTTTTATCGTGTCAGTTGCCTAAAGTCGTTTCAGTTTAATCGTTTATCGCAGTATTTCTCAGGCCCACAGACACGAGCTCTACACCGGGGTCTTCACTCACATGTGCTTCAGGTGTAGGGAGTATTATACTCTGTGATGACGTGGGTTAGATCGAGCTCAGAGACAAGTTCCTCTGATTTACAAATAAAACTAGTGCTCTTAAAATCAACCAAATGAGTGTGAAGAACCTCAACAGTTTAAAGAACTACTACTACTACTACTACTACTACTACTACTACTACTACTACTACTACTACTACTACTACTACTACTACTACTACTACTACTACTACTACTACTGCATATAATGGTTTGAGTAAAGAAACGTGAATACACATGGTCCAGTGAGGTTCCTCTGGTTCAGTGAGGTTCTTCTGGTCCAGTGAGGTTCTTCTGGTCCAGTGAGGTTCTTCTGGGAAAGTGAGGTTCCTCTGGGAAAGTGAGGTTCCTCTGGGAAAGTGAGATTCTTCTGGTCCAGTGAGGTTCCTCTGGGAAAGTGAGGTTCCTCTGGGAAAGTGAGGTTCTTCTGGTCCAGTGAGGTTCTTCTGGGAAAGTGAGGTTCTTCTGGGAAAGTGAGGTTCCTCTGGGAAAGTGAGGTTCTTCTGGGAAAGTGAGGTTCCTCTGGGAAAGTGAGGTTCCTCTGGGAAAGTGAGGTTCTTCTGGTCCAGTGAGGTTCTTCTGGGAAAGTGAGGTTCTTCTGGGAAAGTGAGGTTCCTCTGGGAAAGTGAGGTTCTTCTGGGAAAGTGAGGTTCCTCTGGGAAAGTGAGGTTCCTCTGGTCCAGCGAGGTTCCTCTGGTCCAGCGAGGTTCCTCTGGTCCAGCGAGGTTCCTCTGGTCCAGCGAGGTTCGTCCGTTGAGTTATTTTAATAGCCTCTTTTTCCAGTCCAAGTTTAATTTGTTTCATCCCTGACAGTTTGAAGCTCACTAGCGCCTCACAGTGGTCACGTGGTGTCGCTGTGGCGTGTTCTTTCAGCTGATTTAAACAGATTTCGGCGCCGTCTTTCTACTGGTTGTTGCAGGACGACAGCGCCATCTGCAGCCCGACTCCTTCAGGACAGAATCTCAGGTGTGCGAGAGTAAAAAAGCCCCTCGTCCCGGTTTAAAGACAGAGACAAAACCTGTTTGAATCAGCTGACCAATCACGTCACAGCAGCGCCCACTGCAGTTGTGTCCACGTCTTTAAGATATTTGTGGTCTAGAGGTTTCATTAAACTGCAGTGTAAACATAAAGAAACGGAGTGAAGAGCAGGAGAGACATTCACCAAACTACTGCCTTAATATTTCTAAAGTTTAGCAAAGGAGCTGCTCGTCAAACTCCATCACGACAAACAGAAGCTTCGCTCGACCTTCCACAAAAACACACGAAACACGACGTCTCTGCAGAGAAGTACTGCGATAAACGACAACACTGAAAATACTTCAAACAAGTGACACGATTAAAATAATTATTCAACCATCTGCAGCTCAAATCTCATCACATGACAAATAAAATCACAAAAATGTCCCCGTTATTGCAAAGAAAACGTTAAATATAGAGCCAAAAAATGAAACAGAGTGAAGAGTGAAGAGACATTCAGAAAACTGCAGCCCAGAGTACACAGAGATGAAGAATACTGCATTTAGTTACAGACTCAACACCTGAATTAAAATGTGCTTTATGAGTACTGTGATCTGAATACTGCGAATACTTTTACACAGAGCTGCATTGTATTTTAGCCAAAAAAACGTGACATATTATAATTATAAAAACAGCTTTATTTATGTTGCTCTGCTTGTTATTCATTCATTTATGTCCAATTAGAGACAAACACACACAAACACACACAAACACACACAAAAAGAGCTGCACTTTCTATTTTTCTCATTCATTCTGTGCAGCTCAAGCCTAAAGTGCAGTACCTCCATGTATTTGTTGTAATTCCATAAAGTAACTGTACTCTGAGTCTGAATATCACCAAATGAAAGAGTAATTGTACAACATTATCATTCAGAATATGTATTTCCGGTCTAGGCCTGTCACTTCTTGTTCAGTATTTGAAAGAAAAACAATATATTTTGGGCTCAATATTTACATTTTGGGTTATTTTTTATCTATTTCAGCTGTAAAAGTTTGAATAAATAACTCGTCTGACTCATTACAGCTTCAAACTAACAACTAAAGTGTCTCATTTTGCTGTTTATTTATTATTATTTTAGTTGCACGAGTTTGTTTCATGCTAATCGTGTGTTTTCTGGACTCACCTGAACATAAAACTTGGGCACGCTGATGAGGGCGTGTGTGATGTTTGCCAGGGTGGCGTTTGAAGGCGGGGGATATAAATATTTTAAAATGGGGTTTGCTTGAAATTTCAACCTGGAAAGAAAGAAAATAGTTAGAATTCTTCTCCAAACTGCCTTTAAAGACACTCTCCTAGTTCCTTTAACAACATCCACGCCACAGTAATGAATAGGTGCTTCAGGAGGTAAGCGGTTAGTGCGACAGCTTATTCCTAACATGACAAGTGCTCCAGCCAACACAATGTAAAACCGAGCTATTAAGGGGCACTGGGACCGCCGTGCCGCGTCAGCAGAACCAGCTTATCTTCACATAATAACTTTCATAAGGCCTCGTACGACACGGGAGAACAAATCTAAAAGTGCTTGGGTCTAATAAGGTGTGGGCCCGAACAGAACATGAAATTTAACCCGCCGCGAGGCTCCGCACCGACGCCGAGCGAAGAACACAGCCCAAAGTCTCACTGCAGCTCGATGTGAAATCATATCCAGCCGCCGTTTGGATCTGAGTTTGAATTGTTGTGCTATTAGAGGTGGAGTGTACAGAAACGCTGACGCTATTCACTGCAAGTTTGACGATAAACACAAACTTTGGCTGTGTAATACTGCGTGATATTTATACATTTCTCTAGTACAGAGTGTGGAAGTCTGTCCTGTGTTCGTACTGTGTGTATCGCTGCTAAAAAATGAATGTTTTTGTGTAATTATTATCACGTGAAGTTGAGCAAAAATCAACTTTTAATGTGATTAAGATTAAGGACGACCTGATCCAGCCTTTTCAGGTCTGATACGATTCTGATATTAAAGGAACGTCTGCTGATCCTCGACGTCAACAGACACAAAAAAGACTGAAAACAGCATTTAAAACAAAAGAAAACAAAAGTAATATATGACAAAACTGATCCAAATGTGTTAAGTAAATCTTATTCGTCTAAAGTAACGACAGAACAACTTTTATTTACACAAAGTTCAAACATTCTGAGACGTTTTGGACCAAATCTGCCCAGTAAATCGTCCCCGTTACATCACGTATATGTCCAACCAAGATATCGACTGAACCGATATTTGGAGACGATATCTGATCCAGCAAATTTGTCCAATATCGTGTCGGTGTCTTTACAAATCTCAATAATGGTCCAGGCTCAGTAGGGCTCTGTCATGTTTGGGGTTCAAGTGTTGTACAGAAAGTGAATGGGAAGTAAAACTATCACAAAACTGCAGAAATACCACATCTGAGGCTCATTTGAAAGAGACAAAACAAAGGAAGTTTTCTTATTTTAACCCTGACGCCTTTTTCCCTAGAGATTCTACATAGAAAAAAACAATCTTATTTTGTATATCCCCCAAACAGTGATTATCTCCCACTTCTAACTGAAAATGGAGAGTGCATTTTACAAAAGCACGTTCTCGTTTATGTCCGTATCACCATTAAAGCACAGCTATAATTTTACCTATTCAAACCTGAGAGTGTCGTCAGCTCGATACCTCACATCTTATAAAAAACAGTGGGTGCCAGGACGTATAAACTGCACCGAGGGCTGCTACGGGCTGAGATGTTGTCAGTTTTACAGCCTCTGCTCCTGTCTCCTGCCTCCACAGAACCGACGCGTCTAATTGGACACGGAGCAGCTGACATCTCCTGACCAGAAGCTCCTACTGCGCTGGGTTAGGTCTGTCAGTTAGCCTCAAGACAGAGCAATGCAAACTCCCAGCAAAGTGTAGGAGGACTGTCCAGTGCGGTCAGATTAACGATGATGCAACCGGCCTGTCCATCAGAGCGAGAGCCATGTGGAGCAGCACTTACCCGAGGCTTGGTGCGAGGCTGTCTTCTGAAAAGGGAATACTCGGTTTGGGCTCCGGCCGCTTCTGTTCTGTGGGAGTTTTGTCTCTGCAGAATGAAAATATAAAACACTTATAAAGTCTGATTTAAGTCCTGAAGAAGATTTGATTGAACAGTCACATAACGACATGACCAGGCAAAAGTTTGGACAAACCACCTCATGCAGTGTTTTTCTTTATTTTTTGCTACTTTTACATTTTATACACACACAAGAGAACAAATATATGAAGTCAGATATATGGGATTATGTAGCAAAGACAAAAGGTAAATAACTCTACATTTTGTAAATACTAAAATCGTCAAACTAGCTGTCCTTTCAGTCATTTTATTTTTTTCTTTACTACATAATTCCATACATTTTGTCTTATATATTTGATGTCTTCTGTGTGTATTTAAAATGTAGAAAGTAGAAAAAATAAAGAAAAAAAAAAAACACTGAATGAGAAAGTGTGTATGTTTTTGCTTCCATAGGTGAGGGCTGTGTAGGTCTGTGCCCTGCAGGTTCTTTTTAGAGGTGAATTAGCTGAACAATTTTGTATTTATTTTATTTTATTTTATTTTTTATTTTTTGCTCCAGTTTAATCTTGAACTTAATGTGTTCATAATCACAGGTCATGGTCCTTTTCAGTGTTCATTTCAGTTTTAACTTGGTTTATTTATTATTGTTTCTCACAGTTATAATTATCTGGTTGTTGGCGTCTTTCAGTTTCCCAAAAACTGCTACAAAAATCTGATGCATTATTATTTTTATGATTATTATTCTGATTATTATTATTAGTTGTAATATCATTCCAGTAAATAAATGGTTGGTTGGGTGTATTAAGCAGTATCTGTAAACGTCTATAACACTGTGTATTTGAGCTTATGGTGTGTGTCATTAAAGCTCTGACATATTTTAAATTAGTTCATTACCTGATTTTTGTCACTGGTGGATCTTTTAATGATACAACAGAATCTTGACCTTTTGCAAACTCTACCACAAGAGTCTGACCCAGGACCTGCAGCTGATGCAGCCGCACCAGCGCCTGACAGGGAAGAAAACGGGAAAATCAGACTAAACATGAACGAGTCAAGAACTCGGGACAAACAGGAGAGAAACAAACCTTAGCAGCAAAACGCTCGGTCCTGAAAGTGGCAAAAGCTGCATTTTTCTGTTTAAAAGCAAAATAAAGTATTAAAAAACTCACAAATGTAATATAAAGAGTTTAGTGAGACTCTGAACCCACCATCCGGCCCCGGCTCGCACAGACTCGCACAGACTCGGCTCCAAAGTGCTGCAGCAGATCTTCTTTCTCCTCTTTGCTCAGCTCTGGGGGAAGCTGTCGGACCAGCAGCGTTTTACTCACGTTTGACTTCGGATTCTCTTCAGTCTTTTCCATTTTATTCAAATAATTAAATGTTTCCAGACAGAGAGTCCGCTTCTGCGAGAATCAAATATATCCACACAAATCCAGCCCCGAGCTCAACAAACGCATCAAATCTCTGTTTTATTAAACTTAAACCGACACGAATCAAACAAAAACATTTGAGTTTTAAAGTTTTGTGGCTTTTTCCATTGATCAGCGGCTTTAAACGGAGCTAAAAAGAACTTCTGAATGAATAAACCTGTGCTAAGCTAAACTAAGCTACTGCGCATGCGCTCAGGCTTCAAAACAAACTCACTTCCGCGTTTGTCCCCTGCAGAACGCGCCACAGCGACACCGCGTGGACAGGAGAGGAACGGCGGATTGATTTTTAATTTTTCTTTGTTTGTTATAAAGAGTTTACTGTATATTTTATTCACTAATTTACTAAATAAGTCAAAATCTGAAACACTGACAATTTGACTGTCTTTGTGGCACAGCTTTGAGCAGTGTTTATTTAGTCTTTTCTGTTTGTTTCATATTTGTATTAGTCCAATACAACATATATAACTTTATTCATATTTTAGCACAATTGTAAGTAATAATGTTATATTTGTACTTTGATAACAGAAATTTCACTTTGCTTTTCTCTTCTCTTTAGTTGCACCGAATGACCACTAGATGTCATCCTCACCACACAACATCTGGTTTCATTGACTGGACTAAATGTAACCACTGTAAAAACTATATTTCTTTGTTTTTAGAATGGATTTAATTAATGATTCACTTTTGACAACACGAGACTCATCAGTGAATCATGTTTTACAGTTTTATAACAGGGTTTGGCTCAGCTTTGCCTATTAACATTTTAAAACACGACTGAAATAAACTTTATATATGATTTGTCTGTATCTGTTTTATCTTTATCTTATTTAATCCACCTTTGAACACGTCTGAAGTTCTTCACATTTGCATCTTCACCCCTGACCGGCTCTCGCTCCTCTGCACTTCTCGAGGTGCCTCCAAATTCCAGGCCAAATGAAACCTTTTCTTTGAGGAGCGACGGAGGGAATTCCTCATCAGGGGGACACAATACCTCCTTTCAGCGTGGCCCAGCTCTGAAATTTCACAGGTGATGGGAGGAACGGTGGACATCCGACCCTCCAGGCTCCCTCCTCTGGACTCTACCATCGGAGGAGGAGGAGGAAGAGGAGGAGGAGGAGGAGAGAGCCGACAGGGAGTATGGACACTGCTGGGACAGGAAAGGCCTGGGTTTTGAGTTTCTTTTTGGTGACAAACTTGATCTCGGTTCGTTCGTTTGTGGGAAAGTCGACAGATCAGGAGCCTCACATCTACTGACTTTGTGTCGCCAGAAAATATGTGTTTTAATGTTCAAATTAGATCAAAATTCACGTTGATTTAACCTCATTTTAAAGACTCCATCTTCTTATGAGAGTTTAATGAAACAGTAACAGGTTGGAAAAGTTAGACATGATAAAAATGAGATTAAAAAGTAAGTTTATGTTCACATCCTTTGTCTTTTGTTAGTTGTTTAGTTCACACTTCATTTTGATTGGTTAAACCTGCCTGTCACTCACTCAGAGCACAGAGACAGACCAATAGTGTGGAGTTTTTATGACGTTTACATTCTCTCCAAAATGGCCGCTCGTCACAAAGGCACATATTATTATTATTATTTTTCTTTTTGGTTTAGTCATTTGTCAGATTTGCGGTTTATCCACAGGTGACGTCCAGACAGTCGGCGGACGGACGGACGGGTCAGACGCTCCACAGTTTGGTGTCTCTGATGGACGAAGGTGGGCGGAGCAACCGGGCAGGAGGCGGGGCCTAAAAACTGACCATTCACATGACACTGGAAAAGTCAATAACTGGTCAAACTTTAAGGGCGTGGAGTCAAAAAGTAGAAATAGTTTTACTGAGTTTTTTTTAGCTTTGAAAAGAGAAGATTCTTCATTTTATCAGGTTTACATTTTATTTGTGTGTAAATGTGTCACTTTATGTGTCCAGTCTCTGTGTGTCCAGTCTCTGTGTGTCCAGTCTCTGTGTGTCCAGTCTCTGTGTGTCCAGTCTCTGTGTCCACTCTGTGATGTCACACTGTGATACTTGATCATGTCTCAGTTTCATTTCTCCAGTTTCAGTCGTTCATCCTGGTCTGTGTTTCTCCTGGTTAAGTTTTGCTCTTTTAAAGCTGTACTATGTAACTTCTCTAATGAGTGGACCCGACATTTGTTTGTATCCATGGAGACGATGCTACTTTTCCAGCTGAAATGTTCCACAGTATGACATTAAACCTACAGAACATCTATTCACTTACAGGTGTTTTTATTATTATTAAATACCTTGAGAAACGTGGATTCTCAGGAGCTCGCCTCAGTCACCTGCACGTCTCCATGGCAACACTGTGGAACATTCCAGGCAACGCAGTATCACCACAGCGATGCCTTGGACCCTCTGAGAAAAGTTACACGTTGAATCTTTAGGTTTTCTTTGTGTGTGCCTCTGCACTGGGGGTAAATCTGCTCTCGGTCTTTTTTAGATTTGAGTCGTTGGGTCAGTTTTTCGTTACAGTTTGTGTTTTTAGTCACGTGACTCACGCAGGGACATTTCATTGGGACATTTCGTTGGGACATGTCGTTGGGACATTTTGTTGGGACACTGGGGACGTCCTCCTCTACACTGTCCTTCTGTCTTCTGTATTTCTGGCCTCATAAATAGGTCAGTGGCCCTTTAATAAACTCTGTCCTGCTTCAGCGTCTTGTCCCGGGGGTTTGGTCCTGGTCAGAGGACGTCAGGTCAGGGACTCGCTCTAAAAGGCTCTTTATGTCCCGGGTGGACGTGGCACTGAGCTGCAGCGGCGGTTTGTGTGTGTTTCCACTTTCTGCAAAAATATGCAGCCATTTTTACAAAACGACGAGAGATAAGACGAAGACGAAGAGTTTGAACGTTTAAGACGAAGAGTTTAAACGTTTAAGACGAAGAGTTTGAACGTTTAAACGCAAGAAAAATGTAAAAGGTCCAGGAGGTGAATTGACCATTTGACCAAGTCAAAGTACAAATACCAGAGCAAAAAATACTAAGTAAAAGTAAAAGTATCACATGAAACAGGACAGAGGGAGGAGGACCTGGACCCAACACTGTTGGCATTCCTCACCAAACCAAGGGACGCAGTTTGTCAAACACACACACACACACACACACACACCCACACACACACCCTCACACTTGTGTGTGTGTACTTGTGTACTGTTTGTGCAAATTTAAATTTATTATTTTGTTTGCAGTAACTTTTTGTCAAAAACAAACTAACTACATTTAAATGATGTCTGTCCCTCTGTGTCTGTGTTTCTGTTTCTGTTTGTGTTTCTGTGTTTGTGTTTGTGTGTTTGTGTTTCTGTGTTTGTGTTTCTCTGAGCAGATCACCGTCTCCATGGAGAATGTTCCTCATTGTGGTTTTAACTTTCTATTTCCATGGAATCAGGCGGCACCAGCAGAAAGTTCCGTACTGTCACTTTAATTTGATATTCTTCATATTTTTACATAATAGTGATGGACGATAGAGTCCTGAGCGTCTCCCTCTGTCTCTCGACGTCTCATCGTCTCCTGGACATCGAGTCTCAGCGTGAGCTTCACCGCCGCCGCCGCCGACTGAAACTGACTCAGAAACATTTAGAGAATGTGCAGGACCCGACCGAGGAAGGACACGAAATCCTCACGGCCAGATGGTCAGTCACAGAAAACTGACCATTTCAACTCACAGTTTAACTCAGTCTTCACTTTTTACTCTCACAGGTTTAATTCACTGTATCGTGGGAGCACCTCATTCATAAAGATCCATGAATGACCACAGTCTGTGAAGTGTTTCCAGACGAGAGTGAATCCAAAAGATCATGAAACTGTCAATGTCCCGACTGCACAGAGACGGGGACGGGGACGGGGACAGGGACGGGGAGGGCATCAGGGCAAATATGTTCCTTGTCAGTTCTAAAAGGTAAAAGTTTTTATAAAAAGACGACATTTGAATCCGTGACCTTCATACGGGCTCATTAAACAGCACAAACAGGTCAAAGGTCATAATGTTCTTTTGTGTTGGTCTAAAGTCGAGCCTCGTGTGGAACTGAACTCGTTATTTCACTAAACGAATCTCGAGTTCTGCTGTTTTCGTTGTTCTAATCTGTTTCCGTCTGAGGTTCTGTTCACTTTTCAGGCTCCTGCCCCTCGAGCTCTGGATGTGATAAAAGATAATTGTTGTTTTGAGCCTCGAGTCTAAACATCGACACAGGACAGAGACGTAAAACCAACCTGTGATTCAGGAACAAGATAATATCAGAGTGAAGAGTTTAATCCACACGACGACTTAATCTGGGCTTAAACGCTCGTGTCCGACAGATTAACTCTGGACTGGACTGTGACCGACAGTTTAGATATTTTAATAATAATAATAATAATAATAATAATAATAATCTCATTGGTGTCGTGTGTTTTTGGTTCTGTCCTTAAGATAAAATGCATCAAAAAACTTTTAAAATCCACTTTTTTATAAACAAGTAGCTGAAGTTTGCCCTTTGACCCTTTGACAAACTTTAACAAATTGACCCTGACGGCCGTAATCATCTCCAGTGAGTCCTCGTCGCAGTTTGGTGTGACCTCACTGAACTGTTTATTTATGAGTCCATCTACTTCCTGTGGCGCTCAAAGGTAAGACATGTGCAAAGGACGCTGGGAGGTCAAGAGTCACAGTTTGAGGCAGAATGTTTGGAATGTGCCTGAAGACCTCGGCGAAACAGACGCTCCCCGAGATAAGATCTACAGATCGGGAGAGAAATGGGCCTCGGTCGACCCCCGAACATGAGTCATATCAGACGAGTCAAAGTCCACGAGGTCCACGAGGTCCACACGCCGAAGTACAACGAGACACGACAAACGAGTCAAAGTCCACGAGGTCCACGAGGTCCACGCGCCGAAGTACGAGACACGATAAACGAGTCAAAGTCCACGAGGTCCACACGGCGAAGTACAACGAGACACGACAAACAAGTCAAAGTCCACGAGGTCCACACGGCGAAGTACGAGAGACACGACAAACGAGTCAAAGTCCATGAGGTCCACGAGGTCCACACGTCGAAGTACAACAAGACATGATAAACGAGTCAAAGTCCACGAGGTCCACACGGCGAAGTACGAGAGACACGACAAACGAGTCAAAGTCCATGAGGTCCACGAGGTCCACACGTCGAAGTACAATGAGACACGACAAACGAGTCAAAGTCCATGAGGTCCACGAGGTCCACACGTCAAAGTACAACGAGACACGACAAACGAGTCAAAGTCCACGAGGTCCACACGGCGAAGTACAACAAGACACGACAAACGAGTCAAAGTCCATGAGGTCCACGAGGTCCACACGTCGAAGTACAATGAGACACGACAAACGAGTCAAAGTCCACGAGGTCCACACGGCGAAGTACGAGAGACACGACAAACGAGTCAAAGTCCACGAGGTCCACACGTCGAAGTACAACAAGACACGACAAACGAGTCAAAGTCCACGAGGTCCACACGGCGAAGTACAACGAGACATGACAAACGAGTCAAAGTCCATGAGGTCCACGAGGTCCACACGTCGAAGTACAATAAGACACGACAAACGAGTCAAAGTCCACGAGGTCCACACGGCGAAGTACAACGAGACATGACAAACGAGTCAAAGTCCATGAGGTCCACGAGGTCCACACGTCGAAGTACAATGAGACACGACAAACGAGTCAAAGTCCACGAGGTCCACACGGCGAAGTACGAGAGACACGACAAACGAGTCAAAGTCCACGAGGTCCACACGTCGAAGTACAACAAGACACGACAAACGAGTCAAAGTCCACGAGGTCCACACGGCGAAGTACAACGAGACATGACAAACGAGTCAAAGTCCATGAGGTCCACGAGGTCCACACGTCGAAGTACAATGAGACACGACAAACGAGTCAAAGTCCATGAGGTCCACGAGGTCCACACGTCGAAGTACAACAAGACACGACAAACGAGTCAAAGTCCACGAGGTCCACACGGCGAAGTACAACGAGACACGACAAACGAGTCAAAGTCCATGAGGTCCACGAGGTCCACACGTCGAAGTACAACGAGACATGATAAACGTAAAGATGCACCAGTACAATCTGACTTCACCTGTGCACATGTATCAAAAACACAAACCACACTAAAGATGCACTATGGGACTTTTCTAGGGGTGGAACCTTTCACAGACTGTAAAGAAGTGGACTAAGTGAGTGTGATGTCGACTTAGCAACGCTGTCAATGAAACTTGTTGCTAACGCTAACAGGAGCGACCTCGGGGAAAGAAGGACCTGATTTGTCTGTTATTAATGTTCAGATCTTGATTTACAGACACAATAGTGAAATAAAAACCCCAGGATCATGTAGAGGGTTAATACGAACATTTAAGACCAGAATGAGTCTGAAGCAGCAGAGACAGAGAGAGGACAGAGAGGACAGAGAGGACAGAGGGGACAGAGAGGACACAGAAAGTGAATTAGCGGAAAATAAACTCAAAATAACCCCCCCAAAACAAAAAAAAAACAAAACAAAAAAAAACAAAACAAACAAACCTCAAAATAACTAAAAAATAATGAAAATAACTAATAAAAAAAACTCAAAATAACAAAAAATAAAATAAATAAATAAATAACAATCTCAAAATGAAAAAAATAAAAAATAAAAACAAAGTCCAAATAACTATAATAATAATAATAATAATAATAATAATAATAATAATAATAATAATAATAATAATTTAAAAATAAACTAAATAATAAAAAAAAAGAACCCCAGGATCATGTAGAGGATTAATACAAACATTTAAGACCAAAATGCCACAGTTTTTCAATGTAAAGTGAATTGGAGCCAGAGTTGATGGAGCAGGAAGTGCGCACATGATCACTTCCTGTTTGTAGCTAGAAGGTTAGCTATGTCCATTTATATAAACAGAGTGTGTGTGTGTGTGTGTGTGGGGGGGGGGGGGGGGGGGGGGGGTCACTGTCTAAGCAGCTGTCACAGAGTTACAGGTCAGGTATGTGGAGATGCGAGCTCTCTCTTGTGTTTTAAACAGTAAACACACCTCTGTTTGAATGAAATTGAATGTCATATTGTGGGACATTCCAGGGAAAGCAATAGCGTCACCATGGAGACGAGAAAGAGATGGTCCCTCAGGAGAAAAGTTAAAAACAGATGTAACTGTTTAAAGAAACAAATATAAGTGTTTGAGTCTAAACGAGGCTCAGGCCACAGACCTGAGGTGAAACTCTGTATGTACTGTATATATATATATGTGTGTGTGTGTGGGGTGTGTGTGTGTGTGTGTGTGTGTGTGTGTGTGTGTGTGTGTGTGTGTGTGCATAAATATATGTACAAAACCATATATGTGCATAAATACATGTCACAGGAGGAATGTTCTGTGTAAACTACAGACTGGATTTGTGTTTTTTTTTTATCTCACATTCAGATTTAACCTCAACATCTCAGAGTGAGGTCTCCAGTGTTTGGTCTGGTCCTGGTTTAGTCCTGGTTTAGTCCTGGTTTAGTCCTGGTTTAGTCCTGTTTTAGTCCTGGTTTGGTCCTGGTTTAGTCCTGGTTTAGTCCTGGTTTAGTCCTGGTTTAGTCCTGGTTTAGTCCTGGTTTAGTCCTGGTTTAGTCCAAGTTTAGTCCTGGTTTAGTCCTGGTTTAGTCCTGGTTTAGTCCTGGTTTAGTCCAAGTTTAGTCCTGGTTTAGTCCTGTTTTAGTCCTGGTTTAGTCCTGGTTTAGTCCTGGTTTAGTCCTGGTTTAGTCCAAGTTTAGTCCTGGTTTAGTCCTGTTTTAGTCCTGGTTTAGTCCTGGTTCAGTCCTGGTTTAGTCCTGGTTTAGTCCTGGTTTAGTCCTGGTTTAGTCCTGGTTTAGTCCTGGTTCAGTCCTGGTTCAGTCCTGGTTTAGTCCTGGTTTAGTCCTGGTTCAGTCCTGGTTTAGTCCTGGTTTAGTCCTGGTTCAGTCCTGGTTTAGTCCTGGTTTAGTCCTGGTTCAGTCCTGGTTTAGTCCTGGTTTAGTCCTGGTTTAGTCCTGGTTTAGTCCTGGTTTAGTCCTGGTTTAGTCCTGGTTTAGTCCTGGTTTAGTCCTGTTAATGTCATACTGTGGAATATTATCACCAAAGGAGCCACATTTCCATAGAAACCAGCAGGAGGTCAGGTCTGTGGAGAGGCGAGCCCATTCAGACACATGTTTTTGTACATTTTTCAGAGAAATAAACACAAATTGAAAAAAGAAACATGTTTAATTCAGTTTTTCTGCCGTTTCCTTTAAAAAGTGAAACATAAAACATTTGTGAGGAAACGATGACGTAACATTTTATTTTCTGTCTAATATTTGTTCCAGACTCGTTTCTCTTTCCCTCTGCAGATCTTCAAAGCCTCCGTCCTCTTCTCACTAAATACATTTATAAAGAGGTTTTGGGTCCAGCTGCGTGGACCTCGTTGGCCTCGCGGTCGGGTCAAACGCAGGCGGCGCCCGAGATTTAAGGAGGTAATTCTACGTTTGTGGAGGGACGTCCCGTGTTCAGATCAGAGTGACGTCCAGAGACAAACATCAAACGGAGAACGTATAAGACGCCGGGAGGAGCGAGGGATTCAGGAGCGAACAGCTGTGGCCCCGGGATTAAAGAACACTGTGGTTTAGAGAGGCTGAGGGGGGAGAACAGACGCGCTGCTGCGTTTAGAACCACGAGGGTAAATTTAAACCAGATAAATGAGACAAACGTGTGTCATTATGTTTGAGTGACGCCATTTTGTGAGGCAAGTTTATACATTTAATAAGAGTTTAACTGTATTTAAACAGAAAGAGGAGGAGGAGGAGTAGTAGTAGTAGTAGTAGTAGTAGTACTGTAGGAGTTGATGTAGTAAAATATAGATACAGTATACTGCAGTATAATAGTACAAATATCTGAGGCGTTTTACATTTGAATCATAAACATAAACAGGTTGTGTTGTTTTTTTCTTTCTCTTTGTTTCATTTTTTTTCTCTCACTAAAGATGAAACGTGTTTGTCGTAAAAGTCACGTCACACGTCACAGATCTGCTCCAGATCAGACTCAACACTGAGCACAGACCGGATAATGTGAACCAGGCCAGACCAGGACAAACCAGGACAAACCAGGACAAAGACAATCCAGAGACAAACCAGGACAAACCAGGACAGAGACAAACCAGAGACAAACCAGGCCAGACCAGGACAAACCAGGACAAAGTCTGTGTTGACTCAGTGTTGAGTCTGTGTTGACTTTTTATGAAGAATTTACCGCCTTCTGAAAAATCTGTTTGCTAAAAAAAAAACAAAAAAAAAAAAACATTAGACCTTTTCTGCAAAATCCACTTTTTAGACTTTTACTCATGTTCTAGTCGCTTTTCTTGCTCATTTACCTTAAGTGAGTAATTTATTATTTTCAAGACGCCATTTTGTGGATCGTTCCCTGGGACAGACTGAACTGAACTGAACTGAACTGACTCTCTCCAGTTGTATTTTCGTACTCGCTGATACTCGTAGGATTCTGCAGCGTCGTGTCGTCGTTTTGGGGCAAGTGAAGTGTTTTTAGATGAATATTGTGATTTAAATGTGTAAATTATAACAGAATGATCCACAGAGATGAGAACCATAGAGACTCAGCCTCAGTAAGTCTGATTTAATGGAGTTTGTTGGACGTTTCTTCAGCCCAGGGCCAGAGCTTTATTTACAGCTTCATTTTTGTATTTGTGCATATTTTAGTCAGAGAAAGAGCTCGAGGACTTTACTGTGATGAATCTGAGCTGTGACCTCTGTGTGATAAATCTGTTACACCACCAGATCTAAACCAGGTCTAAAACAGGACTGTTCTAGGTCTATATCAGGACTAAACCTGGTCTAAAACTGGATGACACTACTGCTATGCTAGTGCTAAAGCAGCGCTAATCCAGAAGAGACTCAGGGATTTAACCCGAAATACAAGAACTGAACTGTACAAACAACAAACTGTATATGTGAATGGATAAGCTAACCTGCTAGCATAGACTGTATATATATATAAACGGATAAGCTAACCTGCTAGCATAAACTGTATATATATAAATGATAAGCTAACCTGCTAGCATAGACTGTTTATATATAAATGGACATAGCTAACCTGCTAGCTGCTGTGTTCCAAACAGGAAGTGATCATGGGCGTTTTTTTGTTTTTTGTTTTTATTTATTTATTTTTTCTTTCACTATTGTGTCTGTAAATCCAGATCTGAACATTAATCACAGACACATCAGGTCCTTCTGTCCCCGAGGTCGCTCCTGTTAGCGTTAGCAACAGGTTTGATTGACAGCGTTGCGTCTGCTCCCTGATAAACCAGCGGTGCGGACAGGAAGGGGCGTTGCCTTCACCAGCCTGGCTCCTGATTGGCTCGTTGGTTGCTATGATACTCGTGGTCTCCAGATTAGCCGCTACACCTGTTAGCCTCTTCAGTTGAACGTGCCCCACAGTTTGACAAACCCTGTCCTTAAACAGCTGAATTTAAAGCCTAAATTCCTGGTCTCAGTTCTTTTCAGCTCATACACTGTGACCCTGAGCACATGAGGCGCCGTGTGACCTCCACAAACCACAGGAGAGGTCAAAGGTCAGAGGTAGCAGGTGCACTCTCTGCGGCTGATGATGAGCCTCTTGACACGAACGCCAGGGAATAAACAACACGGAGAAGAGACAACTGCTTTGGTCTCTCCTCTCTCTTCTCTCTCTTCACCTCCCTACTCACTCTTCTCCCTCTACTCTCTTCTCCTTCTTCTCTCTTTTCTCATTTTCCTTCTTCTCTCTCTTCTTCCTCTGTCTCTTCTCTCTCTCCTCTTCTCTCTCTTCTCCTGTCTTCTCTCTCTTGTCCCCTTCTTCTCTCCTTTCTCTCTTTTTCTTCTCCTCCTCTCTCTTCACCTCCCTCCTCTCTCTTCTTCTCTCTTCTCTATTTTCCTTTTCTCTCTTCTCTCTCATCTCTCTCTCTTTTCCTTCTTCTCTCTGTTCTCCTCCCTCCTCTCTCTTTTCTCTCTTTTCCTTTTCCCTCTTCTCTCTCTTTTCTCCCTCCTCTCTCTACTCTCCCTTCTCTTCCTCTTCTCTCTCTTCACTCTCTTCTCCTTCTTCTCTCTCTTTTCTCCCTCCTCTCTCTACTCTCCCTTCTCTTCCTCTTCTCTCTCTTCACTCTCTTCTCCTTCTTCTCTCTCTTTTCTCCCTCCTCTCTCTACTCTCCCTTCTCTTCCTCTTCTCTCTCTTTACTCTCATCTCTCTCTCTTCTCCTTCTTTCTCTGCTCTCTCCTATCCTTACTTCTCTTCTCTTTCTCTTCACTGTCTTCTCTCTCTTCACTGTTTCTTGTTTCCTCTCTTTGTCTTAAATCATTCACACTGGGTCCATACCTATCTCTCTTTCTTCCCCCTCCTCTCTCTTCTCTCCTTTCCCTTTTTCTCGTTCCCTCTCTTCGTCCTTAAATCATTCTCTCGGGTCCATACCGCGGGACGAGCTCATACATGTGCGAGCTCATAGTCACATCTCTCTCTCCTCTCTTTTCTCTCTCTTCCTCCTCCTCTCTGTTCTCTCTGTTCTCTGTCTTCACTCTCTTCCCCCTCCTCTCTCTCCTCTCTCTTCTCTCTCTTCCCTCTCTTCTCTTCTCGTCCTTAAATCATTCTCTCGGGTCCATACCGCGGGACGAGCTCATACATGTGCGAGCTCATAGTCACATCTCTCTCTTCACTCTCTCCTCTGTTCTCTCTCTCCTCTCTCTTTTCTCTCTCTCTTCCCCCTCCTCTCTCTCCTCTCTCTTCTCTCTCTTCTCTTCTCGTCCTTAAATCCTTCTCTCGGCTCCATACCGTGGGACGAGCTCGTACATGTGCGAGCTCAGAGTCACATCTCTCTCTTCACTCTCTCCTCTCTGTTCTCTCTCTTCTCTCTCTTCCTCCTCCTCTCTCTCCTCTCTCTTCCCCCTCCTCTCTCTCCTCTCTCTTCTCTCTCTTCCCTCTCTTCTCTTCTCGTCCTTAAATCCTTCCCTCGGCTCCATACCGCGGGACGAGCTCATACATGTGCGAGCTCAGAGTCACATCTCTCTCTTCACTCTCTCCTCTCTGTTCTCTCTCTCCTCTCTCTTCCTCCTCCTCTCTCTTCTCTCTCTCTTCCCCCTCCTCTCTCTTCTCTCTCTTCTCTTCTCGTCCCTAAATCCTTCTCTCGGCTCCATACCGCGGGACGAGCTCGTACATGTGCGAGCTCAGAGTCACATGACACATCCATCACGGCGGCGACTGTCACTTTTATGTTTGGTAAATGATGAGTTTCTCGTGGCGTGGAAGTGTTTAGAGCTTCTGCGACGGCGGAGGATGTTTCATTTGTGCAATTACCACCGTTTACTTTGACAGTGGTGTTTAGCATCGCGCGGCGCATAAATCAGGAGCTAGCATCACAACGCTAACGTCAAATGACACTTAGCTTTAGCCTGATGCTTTTACAGCAGATGTGTCTCTGCTGTGGTGAAACCTAACGAAGTAAAAGTAGTAAAGTGCAGTACTTAGGTATAAATCTTTAGGTATGTGTACTTTACTTAAGTACCTTTTACAGTGTGTACTTTTTACTTTTACTTCGGAGCAGGTATCTGTACAAATATTTATCAAAATCACCACATTTGAAGTTTTATAAGACTCAAAATCTGTGAGAAATACTTTTACTTTAGACTCTTTAAGTACATTTTTAAACATGTACTTTAATACTTTTACCTCAGTAGATTTTTCATGTGATACTTTTACTTTTACTTGAGTATTTCTTTGCTCCAGTGTGAGTACTTCTTCCTCCTCTGAGCATTAAACACGTTGGATATGTCAGTATTTCACTTTTTTGTTGCTGTTTCTGAAAATCTCTCTGTTCTTCTGTGACGTTTCTGATCTGGATTTTTTTAACTTTTACTTCATTATTTTAAAAGTCCCAGATGTTTTTTTAGTGTCTCGGTGTTTGTCCTGCGCCGCTCACGTCCAGCTGCTTAAATATACAGAACTCCTTTGCACAAACAGATAAGAACCGTTTGAAAAAGTCATGAGAGACTCGACTTTACTCTGAGCGCAGTGATATTTTCAAAAAACAAATATATTTTCAGTTTAATTCAATGTATTTTTGTAAAACGCAGCAGCTGAACAAGAAGAAAGTAAAAAAATCAACAGTGAAACAGACAAAAAAACAACAAATTAACAACATTGATCATTTTACTGCTCTTAAACTATAACTCCATCTTTTCTACATTTTATTGTCGTTGCAAATCTGTGTAGAAGAAAAGAACAAACACTTTTTCTGGCAGTTTTTCAAAATGGAGCCATCTGTTTTTTGCTGCTGAACTCTTCATATGTTACAGAAACAGCAGCCTCGCGTGCGCTTTTTACGTTTTTAAAAATATGTACTTCCGTCGTGTAACTTTGATGTGAAGTATTTTTATTTGGCCGTGAGAACAGGCCGCTCTCTGTTTAAAAGTGCGTTTCGTTTTTCCACCTCTGAGGTTTGTATTTAGACACATCTGTATTTAAACCACAGACGGGATAAAGGACAGAGAGAGTGAGACGTCACCTCAGCTTCAGCTCCAAATGAAGCTCAACGAGGCCGGAGCAGGTACAGAGACCACGAGTATCATAGCAACCAAAGAGCCAATCAGGAGCGAGGCTGCTGAAAGTAACGCCCCTTCCCCAACACTGTCGATCAAACCTGTTGCTAACACTAGTTACTTTCTAAGAATAACCCGCAAAAGACGAAATCTGTGAAGTATCATCTTTATTTTTACATTATTCTCTCTGTTTTTGTCTGTAAAACCCCTCACCACACACTTTATACACTTTTCTCACACAGGCGTTAACATTTTCTCACATTTCTCTCTCGTTTAAACTCTCTCAAAGTTCAAACCTTCGTAGGCGTCTTTGTCAGTGCAGAACGTTTCATCCACATTGTGGGTTTTGTCGGGGAGAAAACAAATTGCAAACGTACAGCACTTCAGAGTCACACTGAGATCCAACGTTTATGTGAATTTGTCTGAACACATTCTGTACTGGACAGGAGACACGGCACGGAGGAGACTGATGGACAATGGTCTACAGTCCAACAGCCAATCAGGACGCACGACACAATGGTCTACAGTCCAACAGCCAATCAGGACGCACGACACAATGGTCTACAGTCCAACAGCCAATCAGGACGCACGACACAATGGTCTACAGTCCAACAGCCAATCAGGACGCACGACACAATGGTCTACAGTCCAACAGCCAATCAGGACGCACGACACAATGGTCTACAGTCCAACAGCCAATCAGGACGCACAACACAATGGTCTACAGTCCAACAGCCAATCAGGACGCAGAACACAATGCACGTTCATAGTCGACGGAGCTCACCTGACCTTCAATTATACACACACTCTTATAAACCCTACACACGATGAGGAAACACAGGTTTAGTTGTTCCGTGGGACGTGCGTGGGCAGATTAGCATGACGCTAACATGACGCTAACATGACGCTAACATGACGCTAACATGATCTGTGTGTGGACCAAACACAGGAGCAGGAGGTCGTTTAAGGGCAGTGTTCAGGTTAATAACATAAACTGAGCCCGTCCCAGAATCATAAGCTGCTGAAGACAGACACTTTACTTTAGAGAAAAGCCCATGGCTGAACTCAACCTGTCATTTAGAATCACCATCACTGACATACAGATTACCTCCTCCAGCATCACTCAGCCCGTCTCCTGTAAAACCCGACATTTGGTCTGCGCCAAAGTGCTTCTCAAACTGCGGCGCGTGGGCCTGCACAGGTTACACTTAGTCTGTTCACTCTCAGGTGGGAAAATGAGTTTAAGGCTGTGTTTACATTTGAACACAGACTTTAGTGTTCAGTTTGGACCTGCTCTGGTCCTGGTTTAGTCTTGGTCTTGTCTCGATTCAGTCGTGGTGTGTGTGGAGTCCACAGAGTGTGTGAAGAAGTGACAGAGAGAGTGAGACGTCACCTCAGCTTCAGCTCCAAATGAAGCTCATCGAGGCTCGAGCAGGAGAGACCACGAGTATCAGAGCAACGAATGAGCCAATCAGGAGCGAGGTTGTTGAAGGTAACGCCCCTTCCCGCCCACACCTCTGCTTTAACAGGGAGCAGGCGCTTAGCAACACTGTCAATCAAACCTGTTGCTAACGCTAACAGGAGCGACCTCGGGGAAAGAAGGACCTGATTTGTCTGTTATTAATGTTCAGATCTTGATTTACAGACACAATAGTGAAATAAAAACCCCAGGATCATGTAGAGGATTAATACGAACATTTAAGACCAGAATGAGTCTGAAGCAGCAGAGACAGAGAGAGGACAGAGAGGACAGAGGGGACACAGAGGAGACACAGAAACTGAATTAGAGCCAGAGTCAGTGGAGCTAAATCTGGCCCATCCTCACTTCCAGTTTGGAACATGTTGACGAGCAGCGTACAGAAATGTCCATTTATACACAGTGTGTGTGTGTGTGTGGGGGGGGGGGGGGTGTGTGTGTGGGGTGTGTGTGTGGTGTGTGTGTGTGTGGTGTGTGTGTGTGTAAAGCTCCACACCTTCACGGTGTTTCATGTTTTATAACTGAATCATGTTTGGAAATAGAGTTAAACTCTTTTATTCTAAATGTGTGTGACCTCAATGTAAATAAAATCACTTCACCTCCATTTTACCCTGTGGTTGGTTTGTCTCTTTTTAGATTTGACTTTGTCTTTCTCTGTCCATGTTTCACTCATCCTTCAGTGACCACACGACCACACGACCACATGACCACAGAGCACACGACCACAGAGCACCCAAGGACCTTTGTCCAGATGTTGCTCAGGAGTATAGAGGTGTAGGTCACATACATGTTCTGTAATCTCACCCTCCTGCTCCTCAGAGGGCGGAGCTAAGAGACCAGGGACAGACCTCAGAGAGAGAGACCTCAGAGGGACAGACCTCAGAGGGACAGACCTCAGAGGGAGAGACCTCAGAGGGACAGACCTCAGAGGGAGAGACCTCAGAGGGACAGACCTCAGAGGGACAGACCTCAGAGGGACAGACCTCAGAGGGACAGACCTCAGAGGGAGAGACCTCAGAGGGACAGACCTCAGAGGGACAGACCTCAGAGGGAGAGACCTCAGAGGGACAGACCTCAGAGGGAGAGACCTCAGAGGGACAGACCTCAGAGGGACAGACCTCAGAGGGAGAGACCTCAGAGGGACAGACCTCAGAGGGACAGACCTCAGAGGGAGAGACCTCAGAGGGACAGACCTCAGAGGGAGAGACCTCAGAGGGACAGACCTCAGAGGGAGAGACCTCAGAGGGACAGACCTCAGAGGGAGAGACCTCAGAGGGACAGACCTCAGAGGGACAGACCTCAGAGGCCTCTCCCTCTAAATGCCTGAGTCAGTGGAGGTTGACGCTGTACATGTATCTGATGTTGTCTTGTCTTCAGATTCATTCCCACTTTGGACTTTGGACTTTCTCATGTTTTTGTGGCCTCGGGGCTGGTTCAGACCTGGTTCAGTTCTGGTTCAGACCTGGTTCAGACCTGGTTCAGTTCTGGTTCAGACCTGGTTCAGACCTGGTTCAGTTCTGGTTCAGACCTGGTTTAGACCTGGTTCAGACCTGGTTCAGACCTGGTTCAGTTCTGGTTTGGAAATGTTGTGTTTTGTGTATGTTTCTGTTTTTGGCCCATTTTATTTACTTTGACAAATTCTAAGATTGTTGAAAGTTGCAGTGCAGTGTCGTATTAATAACACAACGACAGAGATTCACCACACACAGATACACTACACACACACACACACACCCCGACACACACACACAGATACACTACACACACACAGATACACACAGATACACAAAGATTCACACAGATACACCACACACACACACACACACCCCCCCCCCCACACACACACACACAGATACACCACACACACACACACACACACAGATACACACAGATACACACAGATACACCACACACACACACACACATACAGATACACTACACAGAGCAGGGCCACAGGGGGAGGGGCCACAGAACAGTATGAAAAGGAGCTCTGTCAGAGACTCAAAACAAACAGGGAAACGTGACGGAGAGCACTTCCCTCTGGACCCTCCACCTCCAGCTCTGTGAGGGGGTCTGGACCCTCCACCTCCAGCTCTGTGAGGGGGTCTGGACCCTCCACCTCCAGCTCTGTGAGGGGGTCTGGACCCTCCACCTCCAGCTCTGTGAGGGGCTTTACCTTTACCTAAAAAACAGTTTGGTGCAGTTTATGTCTCGGAGAATCTGAGGTCGTCCTCACAGCTCTGACCTCTGGAAGGTCTCATACACTGGTCTCATGTTTGGTCTCATGTTTGGTCTCATGTTTGGTCTCATATTTGGTCTCATGTTTGGTCTCATGTCTGGTCTCATGTTTGGTCTCATGTTTGGTCTCATGTTTGGTCTCATGTTTGGTCTCATGTTTGGTCTCATGTTTGGTCTCATACACTGGTCTCATGTCTGGTCTCATGTCTGGTCTCATGTTTGGTCTCATGTTTGGTCTCATACACTGGTCTCATGTTTGGTCTCATGTTTGGTCTCATGTTTGGTCTCATACACTGGTCTCATGTTTGGTCTCATGTTTGGTCTCATGTTTGGTCTCATATTTGGTCTCATGTTTGGTCTCATGTCTGGTCTCATGTTTGGTCTCATGTTTGGTCTCATGTTTGGTCTCATGTTTGGTCTCATGTTTGGTCTCATGTTTGGTCTCATACACTGGTCTCATGTCTGGTCTCATGTCTGGTCTCATGTTTGGTCTCATGTTTGGTCTCATACACTGGTCTCATGTTTGGTCTCATGTTTGGTCTCATACACTGGTCTCATGTTTGGTCTCATGTTTGGTCTCATGTTTGGTCTCATGTTTGGTCTCATGTTTGGTCTCATGTCTGGTCTCATGTTTGGTCTCATGTTTGGTCTCATGTTTGGTCTCATGTCTGGTCTCATGTTTGGTCTCATGTTTGGTCTCATGTTTGGTCTCATGTTTGGTCTCATGTTTCGTCTCATGTCTGGTCTCATGTTTGGTCTCATGTTTGGTCTCATGTTTGGTCTCATGTTTGGTCTCATGTTTGGTCTCATGTTTGGTCTCATGTCTGGTCTCATACACTGGTCTCATGTTTGGTCTCATATTTGGTCTCATGTTTGGTCTCATGTTTGGTCTCATGTTTGGTCTCATGTTTGGTCTCATGTTTGGTCTCATACACTGGTCTCATGTTTGGTCTCATGTTTGGTCTCATGTTTGGTCTCATACACTGGTCTCATGTTTGGTCTCATGTTTGGTCTCATGTTTGGTCTCATGTTTGGTCTCATGTTTGGTCTCATGTTTGGTCTCATGTTTGGTCTCATGTTTGGTCTCATACACTGGTCTCATGTTTGGTCTCATGTTTGGTCTCATGTTTGGTCTCATGTTTGGTCTCATGTCTGGTCTCATACACTGGTCTCATGTTTGGTCTCATGTTTGGTCTCATGTTTGGTCTCATGTTTGGTCTCATGTCTGGTCTCATATTTGGTCTCATGTTTGGTCTCATGTCTGGTCTCATGTTTGGTCTCATGTTTGGTCTCTCTCTGGTTGTTTAGTTCATTTGGAGGCTCATAATGTTATATAAACTGGAGCAGGGTTTCTAGTGTGACCTGTCTCTGAGTCTCAAACTGTTGATTCTGCAGCTCGAAAATACAAACAAAACTCAGGAAATATTGTGTCTGTCCTGGACTGTTGTGTGTGGAGCAGCTCTGTCCCAAAACTGTGAACTCACTGTACAAATGTCTGAATTCATCACATATTTGGTTGTATTATTAATGCGTTTCGGACACAAAAGTGCGTCCGTGATCACTTCCTGTTTGGAGCGCGCTGGCTAGCAGGTTAGCGATGTCATTTACATAAACCATCTGTGGTGAGGACCCGTATCAGACGACGGAGGAAGTTGCCACAGCTGAAACCATGAGTACACAGATTTCAGAAGAATACAAAAAATTGGACCGTTGCCATAGTGATTTACAATTTAAAACAATATCTTATATGTTTTAAATGCAGAAAAGTCCTCAAAATGTCACACGTTTGCCTTTATGTGCAGAATTCAAACTGTGCTAAAGTTCACCTCTGCTGTGTCTAAATGTGCCAAACGTCTCTGTCGTCTCATAAATCCGACATAATGTGTTTGTTTTAGTCCGTGTCTGATACGACGGGTTCATTTACTCCTGTTTCCACATCTGATCAATCACACGACACTTTATTTATTTTTTATTCTTTATTTGTCAGGGACCATGTACAAACCATTAATAAGATGATTTAACAGATTTAACTCCTGTTACTTTCCATCTGCAGCTCTAGGACAGGTGCGGTCCCTGGACAGGTGCGGTCCCTGGACAGGTGCGGCCCCTGGACAGGTGCGGTCCCTGGACAGGTGCGGTCCCTGGACAGGTGCGGCCCCTGGACAGGTGCGGTCCCTGGACAGGTGCGGTCCCTGGACAGGTGCGGTCCCTGGACAGGTGCGGTCTTTACTACTTTTATTAAAGTAGATTCAGAGTTTTCATGTGATACTTTTATTAGTATTTTCTTGCTCTGGTGTCTGTATTTTTACTTAAGTACCTAAATAAAGTACTTCTTCCACCTCTGTTTACTCTGAGTGATTAGCATGAACCTTTAATCTGTGCAGTTTTAGATGAAATATAGAAATCTAGATTTACTACAGTCAGAATCATAATGATAAAGGAACAAAAAACAAGGAGGAATAATACAAATATTTCAATGAGCAAATCAGAGTAAATGAAACTAAACTCTAAATAGAAAATATTCAAGTATATGTAAAAGAATAACACTGTCAGACAGACAGCTCTGGGTTGTGGGGTTTGAGGCTCACTTTAGACTGGACTGAGACTTGGTTTAGTTCTGTTCTAGTCCAGGCTCAGGCTCAGGGTCTGGGTCTGGTTTAGTGACTGAAGTGAAGCTCATTGAGGCTGGAGCAGGTTTAAGCGCCAATTAGGAACTACAACCACGAGTCACAGCAACCAAAGAGCCAATCTGGACAACGCCCCTTTCCACCCACACCACTAGTTTATCAGGGAGCGGGCGCTTAGCAACGCTGTCAATCAAACCTGTTGCTAAAGCTAACGAAAAGAAGGACCTGATTTGTCTGTTATTAATGTTCAGATCTTGATTTACAGACACAATAGTGAAATAAAAACCCCAGGATCATGTAGAGGGTTAATACGAACATTTAAGACCAGAATGAGTCTGAAGGACAGAGACAGAGAGAGACAGGAAGTGCGTCCACAGTCACTTCCTGTGTGGAACATGCAGGACCTATGTCCATTTACACAAACAGTCTGTGGTTTTGTTCCAGGTTTGTTTCCTGTTGAGGCAAAACTGAAAAATCCCTAATCTTCAGGTTGTGTCTTTATGTTAAAGTCTTGTTCTGGGTTATTACCGCTGTCGTCCCCGGTTACACTGTGGGTCATTTAAACGACTGTTACATCTAAAGTCCGACACATTCCATGGTCTTTAAAGTGCGTTGGATAAAAATAGCGTTGACCAGAGGGAGTCTGGTCTGTGCAGCACAGAGGCTCTTTATGTGCAGTGGAGCAGAGTAAACAGACAGCGCCGCTGGCCTCCTCGCCTCCTCGTTGCTCACCTCCTCGCCGCTGGCCTCCTCGTCGCTCACCTCCTCGCCACTGGCCTCCTCGCCGCCCGCCTCCTCGCCGCTCGCCTCCTCGCCGCTGGCCTCGTCACCTCCTCATCTCCTCGCCGCTGGCCTCCTCGCCTCCTCGTCGCCAGATGCCCTTCCTGCCCTGTTCATCTGATTTGGGCTCGTGGAAACATCCTGAATAAAGTTTGAGTTCGAGCTTCAGCTTTGAGAAAAACAAAAATAAAAACACAAAATTCAGAAGAAAAATTTACAAAATGATTAGTGTTGTACAAAATATTTCTCATTTTGAATAAATATTTCTTCATTTACTCTTAAACAAATGAACAACCCTGTGAAATACTTTTACTTTTTAATCTTAAAGTACATTTTTAAACAGGTACTTAAATACTTTTACTTAAGTAGATTTTTTCATCCGTCCATCCATTTTCTTCCACTTATCTGGAGCCAGGTCGCGGGGGCACAGTCTAAGCAGGGACTCCCAAACTTCCCTCCGGTCATACAGGACCAGACAGCCCTTAGCAAAGAGCCCCAGACCCCATACTCCCAGAGCACCCCCCAAAGGGCACCACGAGGGACACGGTCGAATGCCTTCTCCAGATCCACAAAACACATGTGGACTGGTTGGGCAAACTCCCATGAGCCCTCGAGGACCCGATGGAGAGTATAGAGCTGGTCCAGTGTTCCACGACCAGGACGAAAACCACACTGCTCCTCCTGAATCCGAGGTTCGACTATCGGTCGGATTCTCCTCTCCAGTCCCTGGAATAGACCTTACCGGGAAGGCTGAGGAGTGAGATTCCCCTGTAATTGGAACACACCCTCCGGTCCCCCTTCTTATACAGAGGGACCACCACCCCGGTCTGCCATTCCACAGGTACTGTCCCCGACCGCCATACGATGTTGCAGAGACGTGTCAGCCAAGACAGCCCCACAACATCCAGAGACTTGAGGTACTCAGGACGGATCTCGTCCACCGCCGGAGCCACCGAGGAGCTTGCCAACCACCTCAGTGACTTCAGCCAGGGTGATGGACGAGTCCGCCTCTGGGTCCCCAGTTTCTGCTTCCTCCTCGGAAGACGTGACAGTGGGATTGAGGAGATCCTCAAAGTCCTTCCACCGCCCGACAACATCCCCAGTCGAAGTCAGCAGCTCTCCACCCGCACTGTACACAGTGTTGGTGAAGCACTGCTTCCCCCTCCTGAGGTGTCGGACGGTTTGCCAGAATCTCTTTGAGGCCGTCCGATAGTCCTTCTCCATGGCCTCCCCGAACTCCTCCCAACCCCGAGTTTTTGCCTCTGTGACCGCCCGAGCCGCGGCACGCTTGGCCCGCCGGTACTCATCAGCTGCCTCAGGAGTCCCACCAAGGCTCTAGGGACTCCTTCTTCAGCTTGATGGCATCCCTTACTTCCGGTGTCCACCACCGGGTTTGGGGATTGCCGCTGCGACACTGTACAGTACTCTGCACTGCTGTTTGGCCCGTAGGCCGACACAACAGTGAGAGACCTGTCCCCGACCCGAAGGCGCAGGGACGCGACCCTCTCGTTCACCGGAGTGAACCCCAACACGCAGCGGCTGAGCTGTGGGGCAATGAGCCCACACCAGCTCGCCGCCGCTCCCTGCGGGCAACGCCAGAGAAATGGAGAGTCCAACCCCTCTCAAGAAGTTGGGTTCCAGAGCCCGAGCTGTGCGTGGAGGTGAGGCCGACTATATCTAGTCGGTAACGCTCAACCTCCCGCACAAGCTCAGGCTCCTTCCCCCCCAGTGAGGTGACATTCCACGTCCCCAGAGCCAGTCTCCATGTCTGGAGATCCGGTCATCGAGGCCCCCGCCTTCGACTGCTGCCCAGATCTTCATGCACTGGCCCCTTACGGATCCTCTTGCGGGTGGTGGGTCCACATGAGGACGGCCCCACGTCGTTCCTTCGGGCTGAGCCCGGCCGGGCCCCGTGGGGAAAGGCCCGGCCACCAGGCGCTCGCTGTCGAGCACCCACCCCAGGCCTGGCTCCAGGGTGGGGCCCCGGTAACGCCAGTCCGGGCGACGTAGCTTGCCTTGTTTTTACACTCTTCATAGGTTTTTTTTCATGTGATACTTTTATTTGAGTAATATTTTACCTCTATGTTTGTACTTTTACTTAAGTAACAACATTGAGTACTTCATCCACCAGGGCTGATGTTGTTTTTGGGTTTCATGTGTGCAGTGATTTACATCAGATGCCCTTCCTGGATGCTGAACAGTTCTGTTGTATTAATGTGACCTGCACAGATTGAACGAGGGAGGATCTCACATGTTTTGGTGCTGCTGTTTTATTCTCTCTGTTCTGCAAATGTTTAAAGTTAAAGTCCAACAGGAAACGGACCAAAGTCGCCGAGGGTTTGACCGTCTCCTCCAAAAAACACCTCATTTTTACAAAAGACGCAACAACACAAACAGAAACAAACAGAAACAAACAGAAACAAATAGAAACAAATAGAAACAAATAGAAACAAATAGAAACAAACCAACCAAACTCCTGCACAGGTCCATTTAAAGATTAAAAACAGGAGCAGGTTCATTATAAATATTTATCTCACTTTATTAAAAAGCTGCAGTGGCTCCAGTTTAAATGTGATTCAGATGAGGTTCATTTTTGGGAAGAAAAATAATCAAAAGATTTTTGTTCCATTTCAGTTCTAGAGAGACAGTTTTTAGACGGCGACAATCATGAGATCTGGATTAAAATTTCTTCTACACCTCTTCTCTCCTCCTTCTCTCTTCTCCTCCTTCTCTCTCCTCTCTATCTCCTTTCCTCCCTCTCTCCATCTCTCTCCTTCTTTCTGTTGTTTTTAGCCATAGACAATCATGAGATCTTGTATTCAAAGTTGAACAGGTGGTATATTGAGTCAATCTGTTGTCGTCCCATAAATATATTTAATAAATACATTTGCACAGAGTACCCGGCCTTGGGAGTCCCTGGGAGGGGCACTAGACCAGGGACCGGGGACTCCGTTGTTCTCCTGGGGGACTTCAACGCCCATGTGGGTAACGACAGTGACACCTGGAGGGTCGTGATCGGGAAGAACGTCCTCCCTGATCTGAGGTGTTCTGTTGTTGTTCTTCTGAGCGAGTCACAGTTTGTCCAGAACAAACTCCATGTTCAAGCACAAGGTCCATCAGTGCACGAGGCACCAGGACACTCCAGGTCAGAGGTTGATGATCGACTTTGTTGTCATGTCATTTGACCTCTGGGCAAGTGTCTTGGACTCTCGGGTGAAGAGAGAGGCAGAGCTGTAGAGCACCACCTGGTGGTGAGTTGGATCCGCTGGCGGAGGAGGAAGGACAGACCTGACACCCCAAGCGCATCGTGAGGGTCTGCTGGGAACGTCTGGCTGAGCCCTCTGTCAGAGGGGTCTTCAACTCCCACCTCTGGGAGAACTTCTGGAGAAGGCTGGGGACATGGACTCTGAGTGGGCCATGTTCTCCACCTCTATTGTCATAAGGAACGGTGGACAACCGTGCCGCAGCTCGTGCGGTCTCTGAGTCAAAAACTTGGGATTGGGAGGAGGTCCGGGAGGCCATGAAGGAGGACTATCGGACGACCTCAAAGAGATTCTGGAAAACCGTCCGATGCCTCAGGAGGGCGCACTGTAAACAGAGCTGCTGACCTCGACTGGGGATGTTGTCGGTCGGTGGAAGGAATACTTTGAGGATCTACTTAACTCCACCATCACGTCTTCCGAGGAGAAAGCAGAGACTGGGGACCCGGAGGTGGACTCGTCCATCACTCTGGCTGAAGTCGAGGGAGTTGACGAGCTCCTTGGTGCCAAGGAGATCCGTCTCGAGTACCTCAAGTCTCTGGATGTTGTGGGTCTTGGCTGACACGTCTCTGCAACATCGCGTGGCGGTCGGGGACAGTACCACTGGACTGGCAGACCGGGGTGGTGGTCCCTCTGTATAAGAAGGGGGACCGGAGGGTGTGTTCCAATTACAGGGGAATCTCACTCCTCAGCCTTACATTGAGGACGTTTGCTGAAATACTGTGTGCAGATCTGTTGCATTGATTTGTTTTGTTTTAATGAATGAAATAAAATATTGAATTGAAATAGTTTGGAGGAGAGGGACAAGATGGCCGACACACAGAGGCTGAGGAGAGTCCACCTCTGAGCCAAAAGACTCAAAAGGACGACTGTGTGCCCCCACCTAACCTCTGACCCCCGACCTCTGCCCAAGAGCAGCTCTGCCCTCATTGGACCTGCCCCTGTCCACAGGGGGGCACAGGGGCACAGGGGCACGGGGGCACGAGGGCACAGGGGCACAGGGGCAAGGGGACATGGGGGCACAGGGCACGGGGGCACGGGGCACTGGGGCATGGGGGCACAGGGGCATGAGGGCAGGGGGGCAGGAGGGCACGGGGGCACAGGGGCACAGGGGCAAGGGGACATGGGGTACAGGGGCTCGGGGGCACAGGGGCACGGGGGCACGGGGCACTGGGGCATGGGGGCACAGGGGCAGGGGGGCACGGGGGCTGTTGGCCGGGTTCATTTTGCATCTACATTAAAACAGTGACTTGAACATTTGGACTCATGGATGTGACACTTGTGGATCATGTGGTCACTACGTGTTGACCTCTGACCTCTGACCCCTGTCCTTCATTTACATTTAAAAGTTTCTCCACAAACATAAACATTAAAGTTTCAGTTTTGCATACATTCTTTTCCAGTCTGAGTAAAGTTCTTTTGAACCCTCTGGAGGACTCGTTCACTCGTTCTCGTTCATCAGGCTCTTTTCTCAGATGCCCGGGCGCAGACTCGGGGGGGCGCCGGTGGGTGGGGCCCTCTGGAGAGTCCCTGCCCCTGATTTGCTGGTGTGGGGCTGGTGTCAGCTCCAGTGCGCGCTGTGTGCGCTGTGTTAAAGTTTGAGTGTGGAGCTGCGCGCGGGGACGGACCGGGGGCCTCGCTGTGGCAGAGACAAGAGGACACGCTCCTATGGCCGTGTAGGACTCTACTCCATCTGTGGGATTGTGGGACTCAGTTCAGATCAGCTCAGAGTCGCCTGACAGTTCGATTCCCTGCGGGCGCCATGGACCTGCAGAGGAGCTGCACGAGGTGGAGGCGCAGGAGCCGGAGCCTGGACTCCGCCGTGGCCGCGTTCATCACTTTAACCCTGGTTCTACGCGCGTGTCCCGCCGGAGCAGGTAAGAAGACAGTGTCCACGGCGCGGGGGATTCTGGGACAGATGATGGAGATGGACCTGGAATAAAACGCGTCACTTTTTTTCTTTACGGTCAGAGGAGTCGTGTTTCTGATCCAGGGACGCGCGCGCCGTCGATTCTGACGCAATTACGCACGAGTTTTGATTAATCGATCAGTGTCTCACACGTCACAGTGAGTCCCATTGATCAGGCCCAGAGTCTCCTGAGCTGAAACATGAATGAAACATGAATGAAACATGAAGCTCCTCCTGATCCCGCGGGGCTTTAGGGACAGTGGAGTTTGGTCCAGGTGATGTTCCACAGGGGCTTTAAAAACGCGCTGGAACAAACACGACCCTGAGTCTGAGTCTGACCCTCCAGAGCTCAGGGGGGTCAGATTCTATTTTATTCGGCTCCTTCAAATTAAGAATAAAACCAGTAAAACTTCAGGACTCAACAGTAGAGGATGAGTTTGTGTGAGTTTGTGTGACCCTGTCTCCACACTGGCCTGGTCCACACGAAGCCCACAGCTCCCCCTCCTCAGGAGACTCTCCCTCCACCTCCTCCACCTCCTCCACCTCCTCCACTTTGCACTTAGATGTTTGGGTCCGGACAAGGCAGCGCTGTGTGTGAGTGTGGTATGGGCAGTGTGTGTGTCCTGTGTGTGTCCTGTGTGTGTGCCCTGTGTGTGTGCCCTGTGTGTCCTGTGTGTGTGTGTGTGTGCCCTGTGTGTGTGCCCTGCGTGTGTGTGTGTGTGTCTGCGTGTGTGTGTCGGTGGGAATGCTTCCCGTGCTAAACACTGAGCTCTTATTTGATGATGGTCTTTGCCGTGTGTCCCTATGATTTGGAGCCTTCAAAGAGCCTGGGCCACAGCCTGGAGCCACAAGAGCCACAAGAGCCACAGGAGCCACAAGAGCCATGAGAGCCATAAGAGCCAAAAGAGCCAAAAGAGCCATAAGAGCCACAAGAGCCATGAGAGCCACTAGAGCCAAAAGAGCCATAAGAGCCATAAGAGCCAAAAGAGCCATAAGAGCCATGAGAGCCAAAAGAGCCTTGAGAGCCACTAGAGCCATAAGAGCCATAAGAGCCATAAGAGCCACGAGGCCTCACACCTCAGTGTCTCAGACACTTTTGTCAGAAAAAAGTTTAATTTGTAATTTAAGTCTTAATTTACTTTTTTTTTTTTTAAACTCTTCAGATTCTTTATTCTCCACCTGCTGCACCTGAGACTGAAGTGTGTGTGTGTGAGGACTGAGGCCCCAGTGCTGAGGCCCCGACACTGAGGCCCCGGCGCTGAGGCCCCGGCGCTGAGGCCCCTGGTCCCTCTGTGTCTTTATGGCTCTTCTGGCTCAGTCCTGTCTGTACGGACACGTTCTCTTTCCCCTGAGGCTGAGCTCAGATGTGCATTCCAGCTCAGAGTCAAGGCCCAATCCACCTCTGCTGCTAATGTGCTACTGTACTACTACTACTACTACTACTACTACTACTACTACTACTACTACTACTACTACTACTGCTGTGTACTACTGTGTACTATGATCACTCCGGCGCACACATCTAAAGTCTTTTCTTTAGCTCATTTCGCCTCAAACACTTTTAACGTGAGAGCTTTTATGAATAAAATGTCAGTTTCCGCCGTTGGAACAGACTCGGTGCTGCAGCAGCACATTCTGATTGTGTCAGATGCCCCGGTAGGTGAACAGGAGATAACCTGAAGTGAAAAATGCAGTAGAAGTGGGCAGGTCCCTGTGGTGGAATGAGGGCAGTATAAAGGCGTCTTGTTTTCGCTGGTAGCGGTGGTAGAGGGGGGAGGGGGGCGGGGGAGACACTCGGGTGATATTATTAGAGTCTCAAGGAGCTGCAGGTGAAAAGGTCCTCCTCCGTTTACCTCATAATTTCACTTTTTTTCAGCGCGGCGCTCAAACTGACGGAGCAGTTCCTCGGGCTGCTCCAACAGGAGCCGAGGGAAGACGGTGATTTGGCCTTTGTCCTAAAACTAAAGCACTTTTCTCGTGTTGAATTTCATTTCACATGTGTAAACCTGTGAACATGACGGCTAACAAATCAGATGATGCGATTAAGCCCCGCCCCTGCTTCATTTGAATAATGATGTGAGACCTGGTTCTGAGCTGATTTCTCTCCATCCTCTCGTCTGGGCCCGTTGTTTGTCGGGGTTGCGGGTCAGAATCCCTCCGGCTCGTCACACGTGTGTCTTAAAATCCTCCGCACACTCATTTGGATCGGCCATTGTTGACGTTTTCTCAGCACCTCGGCGTGAGGGTCGCCGCTCGGCCAAACGGACACATCTGGAACAGATGAGCCCTGAGAGCCGCCGCAGGAGCTCACAATGAAACCTCAGTTCTGAATCCAAAGAAAGTAGAGTCCATCCCTCAAAGGACAACAAGGCCCAAGTGCTAAGTGACGGGTCCTTAAGGGTCCGATCTCCGACGCCCTTTAACCACATGGTCACTGGACATGTTTTGGAGATGTTTTTAGGAGATTTTAGTGATGGTTTTGGTGGAGCAGCCACAAGACACTTTATTTAGAACAAACTTAACATAAACAAAACACATGAGCTGAAACGTGACGACTGATGGTAACTGTCAGGTTTTATAGAGACTGAGGCTGAGTTTTTCCTGCACAGCCCAAATCATATTGAAAATATACATTCATGTAGATTCAGGTCTTAACAGAGCGGGGCATGTTTTTAGCCTTTTCCTGAAGGAATGTCAAAGCACCGCTCTGACAGACGCTCCTGAGCAAAGACGACGTCACGGAGCCAAAACCAGAGACTCAGAGCTGGAAGGAAAAACTCCTTTAACTCTTTAAACTCCTTTAACTGGATATTTAGACCTGCCCCGTGTCCAGATCGACACAAGGAGGATCAGGTCCAGAGGAGACGGACTGATTCTTAAAGTACCGTCAGTTTTGATTGTAGTACAGTGGTCTGTCGTTTATCTCGAGGGTCACGTCCTAAAAATAACCTGCAATAAGCAAAATTTGTGAAGTATCGTCTTTATTTTTTACATTATTCTCTCTGTTTTTGTCTGTAAAACCCCTCACCACACACTTTATACACTTTTCTCACACAGGCGTTAACATTTTCTCACATTTCTCTCTCGTTTAAACTCTCTCAAAGTTCAAACCTTCGTAGGCGTCTTTGTCGGTGCAGAACGTTTCATCCACATTGTGGGTTTTGTCGGGGAGAAAACAAATTGCAAACGTACAGCACTTCAGAGTCACACTGAGATCCAACGTTTATGTAAATTTGTCTGAACACATTCTGTACTGGACAGGAGACACGGCACGGAGGAGACTGATGGACAATGGTCTACAGTCCAACAGCCAATCAGGACGCACGACACAATGGTCTACAGTCCAACAGCCAATCAGGACACACGACACAATGCACATACATACACACTATAGCGTGGGACAACTGTAGGTGAAAATACCAGTGTGTGGAGAACAGGGACTCAAGTTAATCCGTCCATTTTAAGTTGTATATTCTGATGTTTAAAGAAAAGTCAAAGTGTTTGTTCATGGGCTGAAGTCTTTGTCATCAGGACTTCTTGTTCCTGTCCTGACGTTTGAGTGTTTTTGTCATAATTTGGTCTTTTTCTCGAGTGTTTGAATCTTTGAGCTTCACACGGGGCCGTCTCAGGGGAGGGCATCTGGTCCTCTGGTGAACCCAGTGCTCTGAATGTGTTTGTGGACGTGGTGCTGTGGGTTGGACAGGTTCCTCATGGATCAGGAGACACGGAGCTGATGGAGATGGAACCGTCATGAAACTCTGTAAATGTGGAGCTGGTTTTGATCGAATCAGGACAAGTTTTTCATCAGTTTATTTCTGATTTTATACAACGTCCAAAATGTGTTTTATTCTTATCATCATCATTAATCATCTGTTTTAACTGCAGGTGGTTTAGATACAGGTGGTAGATACAGGTGGTAGATACAGGTGGTAGATGCAGGTGGTAGTGGTAGATACAGGTGGTAGTGGTAGATACAGGTGGTAGATACAGGTGGTAGATGCAGGTGGTAGTGGTAGATACAGGTGGTAGATACAGGTGGTAGTTGCATATACAGGTGGTAGATGCAGGTGGTAGTGGTAGATACAGGTGGTGGTGGTAGATACAGGTGGTGGTGGTAGATACAGGTGGTAGATACAGGTGGTAGTTGCAGATACAGGTGGTAGTGGTAGATACAGGTGGTGGTGGTAGATACAGGTGGTAGATACAGGTGGTGGTGGTAGATACAGGTGGTAGTGGTAGATACAGGTGGTAGTGGTAGATACAGGTGGTGGTGGTAGATACAGGTGGTAGATACAGGTGGTGGTGGTAGATACAGGTGGTGGTGGTAGATACAGGTGGTAGATACAGGTGGTGGTGGTAGATACAGGTGGTAGATACAGGTGGTAGATACAGGTGGTGGTGGTAGATACAGGTGGTAGTTGTAGATACAGGTGGTGGTGGTAGATACAGGTGGTGGTGGTCGGTTTCTTACACAGGATTCAGCAGGTTTTTGTGATAACGGTTTGTTTCCTCGGTTTGTTGAACCTGATCTTTCATCTTCTTCTCTTCTTCCGCAGCAGAACCAGTGGACGTCCTAAAAGTATTAGATTTTCAAAGTTCCCCTGAAGGAGTGACGAGAACATCAGGATTTTGCACACGCAGACGAGCGTCGACGCCGGACACAGCGTTCAGAGTGACCGGCCAGGTCCAGCTCAAAGCCCCCACCACGCAGCTATTCCCCGGTGAGTCCCACACACGGGCCTCGCGTGGGCCGGACCAGAAATAAGACCAAAGACTCAAGAACGTAACGCCGTGGTGACAAGAACGAGAACTTTAAAGCATCGATGAACGTGGTTATGAGGGATGTTTTTAAAATCCAAATATGCAGAAACTAGTCTAACTTAAAGGGCCCATATTACCTTAAAGGGCCCATGTGACTCTATTCTCTGATCCGTTTTAACGTTTCCTCGGCACAAACAGACCTGGAGTTGTGTTTTGTTTCATTCCCACATGTTTAACACACAAACCCATAAATCACTCTGTTCCACCTTGTGATGTCATCATGTGGTGATACAGGAAGTGCTCCACTGTGTTTTTAAACTCCACACACCTTCATTTATAGAATCATTTGGATCATTTCAGCGTCTGGAATTGAACTAAAATCTCGACTGAACTAAAGGTAAAAGGAGGAGTTAACATGAAAAACTCCCACTTGATGACATCACAAGGTGGAACAGAGCGTTTTGATCTTTGTAGATGTAACAGGGTAATAATAAAGTAAATAAAACACAACTCCAGGTCTGTTTTTGATGCTCTAGCAACGTTCAAACATGGATTAAAGCCACAAGAGTCAGTTTGTGTGATATTAGACCTTTAAGACCTGGTTTAGTCTCGTTTTAGTCTTTAGTCCACGTTTAGTCCCAGTTTAGACCTGATAAAGTCCAGGTTTAGATCCGGTCATACTCAGATATTAAGTTGAGTCGAACTTGGTGTGAAAAACAGTGAATTTAACCCAACGATTCCACATCTTGGACTGAGATTTTGAATGTAAAAGCCCAGGGAGTGGACGGGGGGGACAGAGGGGTCTGTTGTCCCGGGCCCCAGGGTCTTAGGGGCCCAAAATGGGACCCTCTTACTATTAATTAATATTAGACGGGGACAAGACGGCTCACATCACACGATTAAAGTCATTCAGTTTATTTTGAAAGTCATTTTTATGTTTCTAATCAGACAAAATAAAACTGAATCAAAAGTTGTGATGAGGACGTTACAGACACAGGCCTAACTGCTTTACACCTGTCCCGCCTGTAGGTGGCGCATTCCCAGAAGACTTCTCGATCCTGACCACAGTCCGGCCAAAGTCCAGCCTCCAGTCCTTCCTGCTCTCCGTCTATAACGCTCAGGGAGTCCAACAGTTGGGGGTGGAGGTCGGGAGAGCGCCCGTGTTCCTGTACGAGGATCAAAATGGCCGCCCTTCACCTGAGGATTACCCGCTGTTCAATACACTGAACCTCGCCGACGGAAAGTATGTAAACATCTCAGCAGATGGACACGCCCACAACACACCCTCACAGTTTTATAGACGCCAAATCAAAACAGGAGCAGATGTGATGAAGGAACTGAAAAATATGTCCAAACATCTGGATCCCTCAGCGTTTATACGAGAATCTGACGTTTACACAGAAGGTTCTCAATGGGAATCATTTAATTTACGACACTACAGAGCAATTTAACAGGGAAATAAACTCAAAACCTATTTCTATTTGTATATGTGGCCCACGGACTGTTTTATTGACTCGTTTAAGCAGATGAGTCTAAGAGCTGAGGCCCAAAATGAGGCCCAAGAACAGTTTAAAGGTGAGGTGACCCATTTTTAATAGTGTACACCTTATTACATGCAAGTGAATTATAATCTGTTTATATAAATGCACATAGCTAACCTGTTAGCCGCCGCATCCAAACAGGAAGTGATCATGGACGCACTTCCTGCCTCTTCCTCTTAAATGTTCGTATTAACCCTCTACATGATCCTGGGGTTTTTATTTCACTATTGTGTCTGTAAATCAAGATCTGAACATTAATAACAGACAAATCAGGTCCTTCTTTCCCCGAGGTCGCTCCTGTTAGCGTTAGCAACAGGTTTGATTGACAGCGTTGCTAAGCGTCACACTCACTCAGTCTCTTCTTTACACAGTCTGTGATTTAAATACCAGCAGTGGACCAAAGGGTTTATGAATCTAGGATCGACTAAGCTAGATTTAAATACCTACTTCCTGTTTATGGTTTGGAAATCGGGTGCAGCCGCGTTAAAAATGCTCTATCTGATTTTTTCTGTCTTAAAAACGTGAAAAACAAAACGATTTCATTTTTAAACAGTTTACAGTCGTCTAAAATGGCTCCTCACTTACCTCATGTGTTCAGACTCACCACGATGAGCTTATTAGCACTTCTCACAACTCTCAGAGGCCGACTGTGAAGCTAACAACAACTAGCATGCTAACATTCCTGATTATTGGACAGTAAAGTGCGTTCTAATCAGACGCAGAGCTGCTTAGACTGTTTATCTGAGCTGGAAAAAGTCATTTTCTGCTCAGACACAGATCAGAGCCGCCGTCGCTCCGTGGTTCCCGTCGCTCCGTGGTTCCCGTCGCTCCGTGGTTCCCGTGGCTTCGTTATCGGCCGCTCTTACGCTCAGGAGCTCAGACTGGTCAGAGACACGGAGACACTGGGAGACACTGGATTATACTGGGCCCAGCGGGACTGACCTCACCCCTGAACTCGCCGCGGTGTTATTTTTGAGCTGGAGTCGGGGAGGAAGCAGCAGAGCCTCTAGTCCTTAAACCACCTCTTTACTCATTACCTCACAAATACTGGAACAACACCACGGCCTTTGTAGCATTAGCATTAGCTTTATTATTACACCAGCGCTCCAGGCTAAACGTGCTCTGTTAGCCTAAATATAGCTAGCAGTAAATAAAGCTTACACTCCATAACGATGCTTTCGCCGTTTGTTTTTGAGCTTTAAAGTGGGTCAAAGTCGGGTCATAATATCCGTCTGACTCCGTGTTACGACTTTCCGGGCAGTTTATTGTGATTTTTGTGATTATAATGTAAAGTGGACACATGAAATGGCTTCTCTTTGTCTCATATTGTCAGATTTTTAGGGATTATTTAGTCTCTTTGGCCTTTTAAAACTAGACTTAAAGCCAGAGGGTGTAACTTTTTGGCCCAAATACAGTAAAAGTATATTTTTTCATTATTATTGCACTGAAAAACATGCGTCATTTACTCAGATCAGGCTTGCATCTCCATAAACCTGACTCTTTCCGCTTGTTTCAGTGGAAATGTTGTTCCTTTAGCTCTAATCTTCCACAGTATAAAACGTATAAAATGTATAAAACGTTTCTTTTTTCATGGAGAATGTTCTGAAGTATGATTTTAACTCTGTATGTCGAAGGAATCTGCTTCTATAAAGTTCCAGAGTGTCACTTTAATGGATAATGACTGTTGGGTGTGAATGCATGGAGCTGTAAATAGAGCAGGTTTGGACTTGATTCCCGTCGCTGCGTGTGGTTTTGACGGCAGCAGAAACGCCTTAAGAAACTCCACAAACTTATAGAAGTCAACTTTGCTGCGTTGCCAAATAATCTGAGCGTTAATCCTCCGGCTCTGACGCTAAACCGCAGACATTTTACATTCACTTCCCGTTGTCTGAACCACGTCGTCTCTGCGTGGAACCTCAAACTCAGACGTGTTCTTCTACATGTGCCGTGAACCTCTTTAGATCATCATCTCAAACGCCTCTGAAGGTCTCGTGTTGCCTCCACAGAACAATGTTACGCCTGTGCACCTGATTTGGCAGCTCTGAGCTTCCTGGATCTTCACTTTCTACAATGTTCAGCACGTCTGTCACGCCGAGTAACTCAGGAGGCTTAAGTTTGGAGTTTAATGAGTGTAATCCCGTGTTAAACAGGGCCAGAGTGTGAGGGCAGGAATGTGGTCCACTGCGGCTGGTATGCGATCGCTCTTAAAGGCACGGGTCTTAAAGGTGCTGCTCTTAAAGGCACGGGTCTTAAAGGCGCTGCTCTTAAAGGCACGGGTCTGAAAGGTGCTGCTCTTAAAGGCACGGGTCTGAAAGGCGAGGTGTCCGGCTCACGTGTGACCCGGGTTAACTCTTACGTTGTAAAGAACTTTTTTATGAATGAACCGTTTACAAAGAACCTGATGCTCAACTATAATGAAGAAAAGACCTTATTTAAATGTGCACTGTGGAACTTTACTCACGATGGGTGCACTACCTGCTTGTCTCCATGGTTACCGTTCCTATTTTGCCTGGAATGTTCCACAGCAGGAGTTTTATCGTATATTTTTTTTTACATTCATTCAGTTACAAGTGCGTTTATTTCTTATAAAGACTTGGAACAAAACACCATTTTTACTGTGAGCTGGTCGGCCTCTCCACAGATCTAACCTTTAACTTGGCCTGGTCGTGTCACCTGCTTTTCTCTATGGAAATCATGAGGTTTAATGCCATACTGTGGAACTTTCTGAACATGGTAAGCAGGGAGCAGATCCAGAACCTCAACAGCTTCAGTCAAAAGTCAGATCAAGTTTAGTTTTTTATGTTCAAATCCTCAAAGTTTCCTTTACTTTGTCTTATTTAACGTTATCTCGTTACTACATAATTCCATATATTTTACTTCATATATTTGATATTTTCAGTATGTATATAAAACGTACAAAGTAATAAAAATATAGAAAAAAAACAACAAACCACAGACAATACAGTCACATTCTAAAAATAACCCACAACAGATGAAATCCATGAAGTATCGTCTTTATTTTTTACATTATTCTCTCTGTTTTTGTCTGTAAAACCCCTCACCACACACTTTATACACTTTTCTCACACAGGCGTTAACATTTTCTCACATTTCTCTCTCGTTTAAACTCTCTCAAAGTTCAAACCTTCGTAGGCGTCTTTGTCGGTGCAGAACGTTTCATCGACATTGTGGGTTTTGTCGGGGAGAAAGTACAGTCTTGTGTCGACCTTCTCTCGCTCTAACCTCCTCTGTTGCGCCCCCTGCAGGTGGCATCGTGTGGCCGTCAGCGTCGACAAGAAAACTGTGACCGTCATCGTCGACTGTAAAACCAAGATCACCAAACCTCTGCCCCGAAGTGACCAGGGCACCATCAGCACCGACGGAGAAACGACCTTTGGCACCAAGAACGAGGATGAAGGCTTCGAGGTAAAACACCGTTATAAACAGAATATTTACAGAATATTTACAGATTATTTACAGAATATTTACAGGATATTTACAGGATATTTACAGAATATTTACAGATTATTCACAGAATATTTACAGATTATTTACAGGATATTTACAGAATATTTACAGATTATTTACAGAATATTTACAGAATATTTACAGATTATTTTCAGGATATTTACAGGATATTTACAGGATATTTACAGAATATTTACAGGATATTTACAGGATATTTACAGAATATTTACAGAATATTTACAGAATATTTACAGGATATTTACAGAATATTTACAGAATATTTACACGATATTTACAGAATATTTACAGATTATTTACAGGATATTTACAGATTATTTACAGAATATTTACAGATTATTCACAGAATATTTACAGATTATTTACAGGATATTTACAGATTATTTACAGAATATTTACAGATTATTCACAGAATATGTACAGAATATTTACAGGATATTTACAGATTATTTACAGATTATTCACAGAATATTTACAGATTATTTACAGGATATTTACAGATTATTTACAGAATATTTACAGATTATTCACAGAATATTTACAGATTATTTACAGGATATTTACAGAATATTTACAGAATATTTACAGAATATTTACAGAATATTTACAGATTATTTACAGAATATTTACAGAATATTTACAGGATATTTACAGATTATTTACAGAATATTTACAGAATATTTACAGGATATTTACAGATTATTTACAGAATATTTACAGAATATTTACAGATTATTTACAGATTTGTGCGGGTCTATAGAGCCGAGTCTGTGCTGGACTCAAACATCTCGCTTTAATCTTGTGCGTAGTGTTTCCCAGACTCTTGTTTCCAGCTGTTTCTGATCTTCTTTTGAAAATGTGGACATGATGTTCTGAGTTCATCTCGTTCATATGAGACGCTCTTTTATCCAGTTCCTACGACACTCTATAGTTTATGTCAGTGCCTCCTTAAACTTGGCTCGGTTTAAGGGTCATTTTTAGATCTGTAACGATTAACTGGACTAATCACAACTCGGGCGCTCTTCTTATAACAGCAGCAGAATATTCAACAAAAACGGAGAAAATAATCCAGAAAAACACTTTATTTTCTGAATATTCCCCATCGATCTCTGCTCTAATGTCGTTTCCTCGTCACACACAGACCTGGAGTTGTGTGTTTTTTGTTTCGTTCACACATGTTTAACGCACAAACCTGCAGATTTAGGCCGAGTTCTTCCCTCAAACTGAAAAAAAAACACTCCGTTCCACCTTGTGATGTCATCATGTGGTGATACAGGAAGTGCTCCACTGTGTTTTTAAACTCCACACACCTTCATTTATAGAATCATTTGGATCATTTCAGTCCTGGAGTTGTCTCTTATCTCGACTGAACTAAAGGTAAAAGGAGGAGGAGTTAACTTGAAAACTACCACTTGATGACATCACAAGGTGGAACAGAGCGTTTTGAGCTGTGTAGATGTAACAGACACAACTCCAGGTCTGTTTTTGAGGAGGAAACAACATTAGAACTTGGATTAAACCTCACGATTTTGCATGAAGTTTTCACACATTTGCAGTTCAGTTTGATCCCGTCGAATCCTGCAGGTTTTTTTTGTGTTTGTTTGTTTTATTCCTAAAAATGCGCCTGAACTTTGGGTTTATTCTCACTCTCGCTCTGATCCTTTCCTCAAACGCTCGTTCCTCTGTAATTATCGGCCATGTTCACGCCGCGAACCTTTGCTCCCTCTGAGGATTTATGACAAACATCTGATCCTTTTGTTTTCCTCGTTCACACTTTGAGTTTTCGTTTGATTAACGTCGTGACGAAATGAGCTGTGTGATAATTCCATCGCGTCGTGTTGGTGAGAGCAGAGGTTTAAAAGGACCTGTGTGTGTCAGTGTTAACCTCATTAAAACAAACTCATTAATCTGGTTTTACTCCTTCAAAATCTCTGCAAACTTTGGAAGAAACATCACAAATACTAAAAGGAATAAGGACACGGGACCATTTTTAGTCGCTAGGGTAAAAAAACGTTGTCTTGTAGGAAAATGTTGATTATTCTGGATTTTGGTTCCATATTCAGACAGATTTTGAACAAACATTATATATTTATACTGTTTAAAATACAATACAAACAAAAACAAACAAACAAGTAAATAAGTCCACAGTTTGTTGCTTTTCCTTAGAGTTTGTTCAATTTTTCTGAAGTAAAACGTCTCATTTATTGATGAAGTTCATGTGGCATCGTTACATCGAGCTTAAAATCGGATTAAAATTGAAGTGGAAAGTCTCAACGTTCGTATAAATCTGGAAAATGACCCGAGCCGTTTGAAAACACGTCTGTGTTTCACTCCACGTTTGAACTGATCCTGGTTAATGACTCTGTTACTCACAGCCTTGAAGTCCAAAGTGTCACATCTGAGCCAAATGTGAAATACCAGAGTGGACCAAAAAGAGTTTAAACAGGAACGACGTCCAGGGGACAGTGTGGGGACAGTGTGGGGACAGTGTGAGGACAGTGTGAGGACAGAGAGAGGACAGTGTGAGGACAGTGTGAGGACAGTGTGAGGACAGAGAGAGGACAGTGTGAGGACAGTGTGAGGACAGTGTGGGGACAGTGTGGGGACAGTGTGAGGACAGTATGAGGACAATGTGGGGACAGTGTGAGGACAGTGTGAGGACAGTGTGTGGACAGTGTGTGTTACAGTGTGAGGACAGTGAGGACAGAGTGAAGACAGTTTGAGGACAGAGTGAGGACAGTGTGAGGACAATGTGGGGACAGTGTGAGGACAGTGTGAGGACAATGTGGGGACAGTGTGAGGACAGTGTGGGGACAGTGTGAGGACAGTGTGTTACAGAGTGAGGACAGTGTGGGGACAGTGTGAGGACAGTGTGAGGACAATGTGGGGACAGCGTGGGGACAGTGTGAGGACAATGTGGGGACAGTGTGGGGACAGTGTGAGGACAGTGTGAGGACAGTGCGTGGACAGTGTGTGGACAGTGTGTGTTACAGTGTGAGGACAGTGAGGACAGAGTGAAGACAGTGCGGTACAGTGTGAGGACAATGTGGTACAGTGTGGGGACAGTGTGGGGACAGTGTGTTACAGTGTGAGGACAGTGTGAGGACAGTGAGTGGACAGACAGTGAGTGGACAGACAGTGTGAGGACAGAGTGAGGACAGTGTGTTACAGTGTGGGGACAGTGTGGCCCATAGTTTTCTCTTGTCTATTCAGGTCAAAACAAAAGTGTTTCTTTGTCTGGTCTAGAAAACCAGAAAAGTTCCGTAATGTTCCTGTCAGTCCTGAATCTTTCGTTGTGATTCTGGACGTTTGCGATGGTTTGGATCCTCGCCGTGTCCGCACGCCGCTGTAATCGGTTTCTTGGCGCTGATATAAAACGTTGGATCATTAGGACATTCTCTGCAGATTTCTGAGTTTTGGAGTTTTTATTGAATTTGCCCGAGGTCAGTGCACCAGAGTGTGAGCCGCGTCCAGTCAAGACCAATCTGGACCAGGCACAAGTCGACAGGAGTCCTGCTCTCTGTGGTTCTTGGCGCTCCGGTCTGTTCTCTGTGCCGCTCATGCCCCGCTGCATGCTGGGAAACCAGAGCAGGAAGTGGATCGGATTTTAATGTTCAAGTCTTGGATCAAAATGTGAAAATAAACCCGAGATAGAGCGTGTTTACTCAGATGCAGACGTCGGGTTTTTGCCTTTGTGTCGTTTGTTTGGACGCACAACAGAGCGGCTTTATACTGTCACATGACCAAACACGCCGTGTGCAAGGTCATCAGGATTTATGTAGACCACTGTGTCCTGCGTCCTGATTGGCTGTTGGACTGTAGACCATTGTGTCGTGCGTCCTGATTGGCTGTTGGACTGTAGACCAGGGACAGTGGATTTAAAAAGAAGACAAGGTTTAAATCTGTCGACCAATCGAACGATTTTTCTCCATTTGACTTTGAAACTTGGTCTTTTTGCGATGGTCAGACCTGGATCACAAAAACATTTAAAAAGAACTTTGTCCCACATGTTTAACCAAATCCAAACGTCCTGACGTCACAAAGTCGTGACACTGAAACACGACAAAGACAAACACTGAATCTTTTTAAACAGATTTTGACAGATTACAGAACGACTTTAATAAAAAATAAAATAAATCTGAAATGTTCTGTGTGGAGACGGATGTTTGTGTAAAAAAAAGTTGAAGGTTGAAAATGGGTTTTGTCTGAAGCGTTTAACAAATAATCAAAAGTAAAATATGAATGGACACGTTTGTGATTGTAGTTTACACAGGTTTGATCGTTTTTAGTCCGGTTTGATCGTAGTTTAGAGAGTTTTGACAGTAGTTTAGACATAAGTGACACATAAATGCTAAAGAAGTGTCTTTGACTCTTCATATTTTCATATATTTTCATGTTGGACCTGATGCCCTGACCTGTATTCCTCATAAATGTGTTATTCACTCGTACCTGCCCTGAGTGGAGGTGACCGGCTCAGCTCTGGTCCCGATGAATGAGGCTCTTTCATGCCCTGCCCCCTCCTCCTCCTCCTCCTCCTCCTCCTCCTCCTCCTCCTCCTCCCTCCTCCTCCCTCCTCCTCTGTCTCTCTGCTCCTCCTCTTCCTCATCCTCCTCCTCCTCTGTCCACTGTGACTCTGTCTATTCATCCCAGACTTTTTACCTAAATACCTCCAGAGTTGTGCGTCCGTGTGCTTCTTGGCTCTCGTTGTGTAGCTGTACTGTATGTTCTGTCGGGTGGGGGCAGTTAATTGTGTTGTTTTATTACGGTGGGGTTGTTCTGGAGGTATGTGGCCCTGGGCGGAGGCGGCCGCACAGACCTGGTCACTACTGTCCAGCCAAACCCTGTAATTAACACCATCAAGAATGAGGTGCAGCAGACTAAACAAACACTGGACACGACTAAAGCTTTAAAGGTGCACCGCGGAACCTTTGTCAGGAGTTCTGCCTCCTGTTTCCATAGAGATGGTTTTGCTTTAAACATACATATCCAGAGTTGACCTCACTGCAGGTGTTTTTACTGCTCAAAAGTACACTGTGGGGCTGCCGCTCCACAGATCTGACCTGTAACTGTGGAGTCAGCAGGTGGCAGACTTCCCACCAGAAAAGTTCCACAGTGCACCTTTAAAAGCAGGAGTTGGTTTAGAAATGTCATTAAAGCTTGTTCACAGAGAAGATGAAACTTATACAGATCATCCTGATGTTTTCTGTGGTGATCAACGTCTTCTGTTATTAATAATAATAATAATAATAATAATAATAATAATAATAATAATAATAATAATAATAATAATAATAATAATAATTATTATTATTATTATTATTATTATTATTATTATTATTATTATTATTATTAATAATTATTATTATTAATTCTATTTTTAGTGTTGCCATGGCGTTATTCCGCTGGAATGTCGGCTGAACATTCCTCGGGGCTTAGATGACGCAGTAATTGGGACTAAACTGGACCCACTGACCCTTTAACAGTAAAAATCAGAACTGTGAGACTTTGAGTCTATAAATACTCTATAAATACTTTATAAATACTTTATAAATACTCTGTCGCTCTGCAGGACATTTGGTCCAGAGCATCAGGACATGCAGCAGACACGATAGTCCTTCAGGTTAGCGCGCTCTGTGCCTCAGCTGTTCATCCTGACCCTTTCTCTCTCTTCCCTCGTTGCCCTTTGACCCCGGGGTCATTAACACACTGCCTTATGGGTCTGCAGCTCCTCCTGCTGCTCCTCCTGCTGCTCCTCCTGCTGCTCCTCCTGCTGCTCCTCCTGCTGCTCCTCCTGCTGCTCCTCCTGCTGCTCCTCCTGGAGGGAGGGGCACATTTTAAACTCCTCCTGGCTCAGGTCCAAGTTGCCAAAGCCTTTTATCTGCTCACTGTGCAGTGAGAGACAGGTCCAAGACGCCGCTCTCCCCCGCGTCCCCCGCGTCCCCCACGTCCCCCGCAGAACTAAACACATTTGGACAAAACACATTTGGACCATAGCAGCTGAGTCCTGAACCCCCAGCACGGGTCCTGAGCCCCTCGTCTCTCGCTCTGTCTGAGAAACACTTTTCTAACTGTTCCATTGTGACGCTCAGGTCTAATCCTCCTCAGTGTGTCCAGAGTTAAGACTCATTTAAATAAAGAAAAGACAAAGAAAAGACAAAGAAAAGACAAAGAAAAGACAAAGAAAATACAACACAACAAAGATTCACTGAGTTTACACTGAGTTTATGAAACAGATAAACGGCTGTGTCTTTACTGTTTGAGGATAAAACTGAATCGGACTCGTCTTTTGTCACACACTGATATCACTCTGTGTATGTATATATATATATATATATATATATATATATATATATATATATATATATATATATATATATATATATATATATATATATATATATATATATATATATATACATATCTGTGTATTTCCATAGACAGTTTGTATAAACGGACATGGCTAACGTTAGCGGCTACGATCCAAACAGGAAGTGATCATGAAAAACTGTCCTGTCTCATTCTGGTCTTAAATGTTCGTATTAACCCTCTACATGATCCTGGGGTTTTTATTTCACTATTGTGTCTGTAAATCAAGATATGAACATTAATAACAGACAAATCAGGTCCTTCTGTCCCCGAGGTCGCTCCTGTTAGCGTTAGCAACAGGTTTGATTGACAGCGTTGCTAAGCGTCCACTCCCTGTTAAACCACTGGTGTGGGCGGGAAGGGGCGTTACCTTCAACAGCCTCGCTCCTGATTGGCTCTTTGGTTGCTATGATACTCAGGCAGAATGTGGAGGATCTGTTCATCTGCAGGACGCTGCTGCTCAAACTCACATTCTCCCGACAAGATCCAGCACGTTCTACAACGAGGGCCCCGAGCAGGGGCCAGAGTGAGAGACAGTGTAGAGAGTGAGTGTACAGAGTGAATGTACAGAGTGAATGTACAGAGTGAATGTACAGAGTGAATGTACAGAGTGAATGCACAGAGTGAATGTACAGAGTGAATGTACAGAGTGAATGCACAGAGTGAATGTACAGAGTGAATGTACAGAGTGAATGTACAGAGTGAATGTACAGAGTGAATGCACAGAGTGAATGTACAGAGTGAATGTACAGAGTGAATGTACAGAGTGAATGTACAGAGTGAATGTACAGAGTGAATGTGCAGAGTGAATGTACAGAGTGAATGTACAGAGTGAATGCACAGAGTGAATGTACAGAGTGAATGTGCAGAGTCTGTTGTCGTTCTCTTCTGTTCGAGCAGATTTCTCTGAATGAGGCATTTTTGAAAAGGACAAACTCATGAGCAGAAAAAGAGCAAAGTTATTTGAGTTTTTATGTCAGAATATCACAGAGAAATGTTTATTATTTAGAAGTTGTGTCTTACTACTACAACTTCTGCAACTACTACTACTACTACTACAACTACTACTACTACTACAACTACTACTGTATTATGTGTTTTGTCATAATTTAAATGTTTTTGGGCTGAGACTCTTTGAATCTCGACTCTTCTCTTCTTGGTTCTTGTTTTTTATTTTACACCAAAGTTCATTTTCTCTGATTTGTTTTATGTTTTTATATTTTTCCTTAAACTCAGTCGCACTCAGACTGGACCGCGGCGTCATCGTGGTCGTCTGTGATCGTGGTCGTCTGTGAGGTTCTTTGGGACGTTATGTGACTGTGGACTTTTGCCTGTTCAGTGTCAAGAGAATTTGTTTTGTTTGCAGTGTTTTTATACTTTACATTGTGTTTTTGAGATGCTTATTTTGGATCAGAATGTTGTTTTGACACTTTTTTCCTGATTTTAGTCGGGTCAGTGCTGGTAAAGCGTCATTTTTATTTCATTTTCTTAAAGATTGAGTGGACACAGGGTCACAGCTAAAATGATAAAAAACAAACAAAATGTACTTACAATATTGAGTTTAGAAAAGTTTAAAAGTAAAAATCCAGTAGAATTTGGCGATATTCCAAGTCATAATTCATTTTTTTACACTATGCTAGCTTCAATGCTATTCTCGTTATTTCCATAATATTTTGCAAGTTGGTGCCTGAACAAACTTTACTCCCCAGACGGTAAAACGCTCAGATTATTATAATTTGAGATCTACATTTGTACCAGCCGTTCTTCAGAGGAGACACAAGACGAGACTTGAGGCAGGCGGGCTCCTCGAGGTGGGCGGGGCTCCTGGGCGGGGCTCCTGGGCGGGGCTCCTCGGCGGCGCTCCTCGGCGGCGCTCCTTCGCTCGTTCTCGCCGCACTGAGACGCCTCGGTTCTCGTTGGAAACAGCTGATTACATGTTGGGATATTTTGGCTCTAACGTTGTGTTTTGTGGTTTTCTCAGGGTGACATCCAGCAGCTCCTGATCGTGGCCGATCCCACCGCCGCCTACGACTACTGCGAACACTACAGCCCCGACTGCGACGCCCCCAGTGGACAGAGAGTGCAAGCGCAGGAGCCTGAAGAGGTCAGACAGACACAGACGCGACTTTAAACACACGGATTATACAGATGTGCTGTTAGGATTATTAATATTCATCATGAAGAGTTATCCCTCATTATTAGCGTGTTTAAAGTTTTAATTTGATCCACGCTTGTTTGTGGAATCCTCCTTTAACGACCCATTTCTGTTATAAATGATTTTAAAGGACCTGCATTATGTAAAACTGACTCCATGTTCTAATGGTTTTAGCGACACAAAAACAGACCTGGACTTGTGTTTTGTTCATTCACATGTTTGAGTCACACTTTATTATTAGTCTGTAACATCTACAAAGCTCAAAATGCGACGTTCCACCTTGTGATGTCATCATGTGGTAGTTTACAAGCTAGCAGCGAGTCTTTACCTTTAGTTCAGTCGAGATAAGTGGCTATTCCAGCGCTGAAATGATCCAAATGATTCTATAAATGAAGGTGTGTGGAGTTTAAAAACACAGTGGAGCACTTCCTGTATCACCACATGATGACATCACGAGGTGGAACAGAGTGTTTTCTGCAGGTTTGTGAGGTTAAACATGTGAGAATGAAACAAAACACAACTCCAGGTCTGTGTGTGACGAGGAAACAACATTAGAACAGATCAAAATAACCATAATACCGGCCTTTTAAAATCTGTGTTTTAAGTTATTTTAGATGAATTTTGTGGTGAATAAAAGTGAAATCCTGATCTGGACGTGGGGCGGACTCGCTGCCATAGAACATCTGAACATGTGTTCTGTGGGATTAGCTCGAGCCTCAGTCTGGATCACTTCTCGGTGGCTGACAGATGATGTTTTATTGCTCCAGTTGCACATTCTTCTGGCGTGTTTGAAGCCGTGTTGTGCTTTGTGTTCACAGAGCCACAGATACACGACTTACACTAAATTATTAGAGCAGGAAACACCCCCTGAGGGACACGTGGCTCTGCTGCCAAAACCTCTGATCTGTTTGGTGAAGTCAGAGTTTACAGAGACAGAGCGGGACACGATTTGATCACGATTATCCTGGCGAAACTGAGACTAACGATAATAAATAAAGAGATAAAGATAAACCTGCCGACAGTTTCAAAATATTATGGATATGAATAAGTCCCATGTTTAAAAAGCTTTTATTTAATTGTAACAGAACATTATGGATGAGCAGGGACGTCGACAGAAATATAGGGGCCCGGGTCAAGAAGCCTCACATGGGCCCCTCTTTAATACAAATGAAGAAGAAGAAGGTCTGAGTCTGGGCCCCTAAGACCCAGAGACGTGGGACAACAGACCCCTTTGTCCCTCCGTCCACTGTCCTCTGGATAAGCAGCTTTTTTTGGAACATTCTGTCGATTAACATGATTCTATAAAACACACAAACGATTACTGTGGAGCCTTTGTATCACGATAAACCATTTGATTGTTTACGTCCCGTCCCTCACGATATCGACACGGCAGATGGAAATATATATTTTTGGGGTCCATATTTATCGTGGGGACTTTTTCTTGACAGTAGTGGGATATTTTGGTTATTTTTTTGTAATATGTTCAGATTTGAGCTGTAGAAGTTGAATAAATAACTTGTTTTGGCTCATTATAGACACAAGCTAATGCTAAAGCTAGCTTAAGTGCTGCATTCTGCTGTTTATTTATTTCACCTCATGTTTTTTTTTTAAATATTGGACATTTACAATAGTTTTTTGAGTATAATTCTAGTATACAGTTTAGTTTCAGTTTTATCGTTTATCGTCCAGATTTACTTAAAAAAATATTGCAGTTCAAAATGTTTTATCGTGACTGACCCATCGATCCGAGGCTTTAGGTTTTGATACGTTTTGTTTAGTTTTAACTATTTTAACAGCTCTCCAGTGTGATTTGCACTTTTTATGAAGGAAACAAAGATGGAGGTCGAGCTGGAGGAAACAGACGTGTCACGGTAACATCCTGAAGTTCGATATATTGCTGAAGTAAATACAGACGATAATATTTAAACTCATTTACAGCACTGATTTAAACTATAAAAACGTTTATGTATCTACAATATTGTTAAAATAATGATGAATAAACAGCAGAATGTGAGTCGGACGAGTTATTTATTCAAACTTTTCAATCAATACTGACCCAAAAAATCCTGTTTGTTTTCATAAACTGAACGATGAGTCGATGTCGTGATGATCGTGACACCACAGTGAGTCCAAATTGGATCATTAGAATCATTTAAAACATGCAGAGAGAATGGTTTTGGAAGGAGCTGGATGTCAGCTGTTAGCCACAAGAGCAGTGCACTTTTATTCTGCCCTTCTGCCCTGTCTCACACCCCAGGATGCCTTTACGAGCAAACTCACATAGAAACATTTGCTTGAGGAGCAGATCAGTGAAACACGCGTGTTTCACTGATCTGCTCTGACGCTAACACGTTTAAACTCATGCGTTAGCTAGCACTTTTCTTTAGCGCTCGAATGCATTTAAACACGCGCTTAAACCCACAGCTTTGAGTTTGACCATAGACTGTTTATATAAATGGACATAGCTAATCTGCCGCCACGTTACAAACAGGAAGTGATCATGAGCGCACTTCCTGTTCCATCGACTCTGGCTCCAGTTCACTTTACATTGAAAAAACATCGCCCCCTCTCTGTCAGACTCATTCTGGTCTTAAATGTTCGTATTAACCCTCTACATGATCCTGGGGTTTTTATTTCACTATTGTGTCTGTAAATCAAGATCTGAACATTAATAACAGACAAATCAGGCACCTCCTGTTAGCGTTAGCAACAGGTTTGATTGACAGCGTTGCTAAGTGTTACCTTCAACAGCCTCGCTCCTGATTGGCTCTGTGGTTGCTAGGATACGTGCTCTCAGAATTCCAAACACCAGCCCCAGATTAGCCGCTGTAGCCGTTAGCTTCACACTCACTCCGTCCACGTCTTTACACAGTCTATGGTTTTGTCAAAGCTCTAAGCGCAAATAAGTTCTGCATATCCCGAGCCCCTCATGACCTTTGACCCCTCGTGCTGTCAGTTCTTTTAAACCCGCAGTGACGAAGCTCCATTACGACATCACTGGACACAGCTGGTGTTTCTGTCTCAGGTTTTTTTGTTGTTGTTTTGTGGCTTTAATGAGCTTCAAAAACCAAAACTCAGACGTTTTCCATCGTCTGTGACTCGACACAAACACCAGGCTCCTGATTCTGACTCGTGTTCGTTGTAATGGATCATATTCTTTAAAAAGCTCAAACCTGCAGATGATGTCGTATCATCGTGTGCATCCTGGTCTAACCCTGCTCTCTCTCTCTCCTCTGTCAGTACTTTACGGATGACTTAGATTACTCTCAGTTCTATGATTACTCTGAGGGAGCCACGGACGCCGTTCCCACCGATGAGTACGCGGAGCCACAGGTAAACGACCAGGAGCCTGCGTGTGGACTGTGACGTCTGCTGTGTCCTTGTCCTACAGTGTGTCGTGTTGATGTCCACGTGCGCGGCAGAGCGTCCTCTTTATGTCCGAGCCCACGGGCGGCGGGCGGGGGGGGCGCTCTGCTCGTGCATGTGTGGCGTGTTGGCGTGCTGCTCTCTCCGCTCTCTGTGAACGCTGTCTGCTTTAAGGGGCTTTGCGTTCCAGCTCACTTTTAACCACGTGTCACTTTTCACCTTAAAATGTCCGTTGCGGTGAGTCGGGTGGAGGTGCGGCTGGAGCGTAAAGCCGCCGTGTCCTTCTGTGTCACGGCGAGGCCTCGCTCTGACCTGTTGTGCTGCTCGTACAAACTCAACACAAATGATGTTTAACGACCTGATTGTTCACATTTAAACTGTACAGAGACACAACAGTCAGACTCAGGCCTTTGGGTCATTTCCACTTTTAAATGTTCTGTGTTTGTCTCGTGCTTTTTGTTGCTCCGCCCTTTTCCAGAGAACCAAACGTAGTGTCTCCATGAAAAAGAAGAGGACCACAAAGTCCATTAGTAAAACCAAAGCAAAGCCGTTTAGGTTCTTGGCTGCCAAAAAATCACCTGCTAAAAAGTTCCCTCCTAAGAAGAAGCGCCCGATGCCTGGCTACCAGGCCACGGCCCCGGCCCGCCCCCGAGGGAGTTTTAGGGTAAACCTCAGAGAAAAACATCGGCCCATCAAGATCATCCCACTCAAACTGTGGAGGGAGATCTGTGATGGCAGATAGAGCGGCCCTAACAGTAGCTTTAGCATTAGCATTAGCATAGACACAGGTCTATTTAACACCTGTTCCTCTGATCTAACGCTCGCCTTCTTCTTCTTCTTCTGTCCTTTTCCAACATGACTCAGATAAACAATGTAGAAGGAGATTACAATACAGACACTGACTACGGGACGTTAGACGAGACTCAAACTCAGTCCCCCTCTGACACCAGTGGACCCCACGAGGTAAAGTGCTGTTTTCTTTTTTCCTTTTTCACTCATTAGAACAGATTCATGTGAAACACTCGCCGCAGCAAAGACACACACGTTCAAATCGACGCTGTGTCCTGGAGCTCGTCTGCAGAGCCGTGGTAATTATCTGTAGTTTGTAGTTCACCTCCAAAAGGAAACGGAGCCTCACAGCCTGAACCCGCGGCGCTCGACACGTGGATGTGATTACAGACGTTAAACACGAGCGTTAATACATCCATTATGTCCAACAGGTCGAACCCAAACACTGTCCATCTGAAACGACACAAGCCGCTGTAGAAACGCTAATGTGTCTGAGCCAAATACACAAAGAGTCAAGAGCGTCGACTCCGCCTTTGTGTATTTGAACATTAACCTCATCACGTCTGATCTGTCACGCTGGTCCCTCGTTTATCGCGGCGTTAGGTTCTAAAAATAACCCGCAAAAGACCAAATCCGTGACATATCAGCTTTATTTTTTACATTATTCTCTCTGTTTTTGTCTGTAAAACCCCTCACCACACACTTTATACACTTTTCTCACACAGGCGTTAACATTTTCTCACATTTCCCTCTCGTTTAACCCTTTAAGGACTGAGCGCGCTATGGGCCAGTACAGCTCACCTAGACTTTTATATTTTTGTTAGCCATAAAAAATCATATTAAATGAAGTATCAGAATTTACTGCATTTTTTTCACACATCTACTTCTATTTTAACCCTCTGGTGCAGTGGACAACAACTAAAACAGAACTTTCTCTTTAATGCATTGGTTTATGTGGAGTGCTCTCTGCTGCCACACTCCATTGAGGTCAATTCAGTGGTCAGTCGGTGTAACTGCAAGTAAATTTCCTTGGTTTTTGATTGTTTTTCTTATTCAGGCCTAAACTTTCATTTTTACAGGCAGTTCACGATGTTTGTTTCATGTCCTGAGAAGAATAAAAACACTTCTGAAAAAATAAATAAAAATCTTGTCCAGGGCTTTTATAATTCATGCATCAGAGGGTTAAACATCCATCAGTATTTTTTTCTTTTACGCATCGAATAAATGAGTGAAAATCCCCGCGCTCTGATTCGTCGCCTTCGCGTAGCAACAGAGGCAGATTACAGTAACTGATGGAAAAATATTTAAATAGCCCCGTGTCTCCGCTTTGAGACGCCGTTTGAATTTACATGAGAGCACGACTGGGGGCGGAGTTACGCTGCTGGAAAGTCCACAACCGCGAGTCTAACGGCGACGATAGGATCCGACGCTATAGGGTTAAAGTTCAAACCTTCGTAGATTTTTAAAATAATCGCAGTATTAAACGACAAAACCAAATACTACTGTACTGGAAATAAAAATACTGTAACTAATTTAAATTTAATGATCAACTTACGACGTAAGACATGATTAATAGTGACTCAGGCGACAGTTCCTCTGACTCCGCCTCCTCGTCCTGTCTCCGCTGTAATGTCCCGTAATGCTCTTTATCCTGCAGTCACTGATCCTTAACTTAAATCCGGCTCCATCTTTACGTCTTGTTACTTTTTCCTCCTCGTTAAACTTATTTCTGCCGTCGTCATCGTGTCATTTTCCTTCTTCATGCGACGAACCAAAGATTTATTTATTCCGTAACGTCGCCCCCTAGAGCCGCAGAGCTTCTACCTCCAGCGTGTCCAGAAGTCCCAACGTTTGGACTGTTAGCGTCTTCCTCGCTCTTTTGGACGTCGCAAATCGCAAAACGTACAGCACTTCAGAGTCACACTTGCGATCAGACGTTTAAGTTCAGATGCTGTAAAAGAAAAAAACAACACGAGACCACGTAAAACAAACGGCGATAAAACGAGGGACCACTGTTTTGTCCGATTTAAAAGCTGTAAACTGTAGAACGACGTTGTTCCTTCAGCCTTTTTTTCTTCAATTTTTTTTTTATTCCGAGGCTGAAGTAACAGTCGTAGATTCACTTTCCTCCTAATGGCATCACCTTATTTATGATTTTAGAATGTTCCGGAGGATTAATCACAGCGTTCAGTCATGTGTAATGTCACATGTCGCCTCAGGTCTCAGGTTTTATGACATGAAATAAGATGCTGCCATTGCTAATGCTAACGTTGCCATTGCTAATGCTAACGTTGCCATTGCTGTTGCTAACGTTCGTTCTTCTGTTCGCGCCTAATGCTCCACTAACTCTGTCCCGCTCACCTCTTGGCTTGTGAAGGCGGCGGAGGACGACCTGGTTGGGCGTCTCGTGACCGACGCCACGGCTCAGGAGCCCGCCGCCGTCGCCCCGGAAACGCACGGTTCGGACGCGTATGACTTTAACGCGTACGACCTAAAGGAGTATGACTTGGGAGAGGTTGACAGCAAAGTTTATGATTACACCGGTTACGACGATTACGGCCCGGACAAAGCCACGCCCACCGCGGCCCCCGACGACCGGGTGGGGCCCGGGGTGGCGGCTGAGACGGACGTGTCGGAGAGCGCCGTAAGTACTGCGCCCTCTGCTGGACACAGGTGGAGGGCGGGTGCATGACCAGCCCCGACTTTTATGGGAACTAACAGTTTTAGTGCATGAGGACGGTGCATGTCACACACAAACACACAACACACACACACAACACACAACACACAAACACACAAACACACAACACACAACACACAACACACAAACACACAACACACAACACACAACACACAACACACAACACACAAACACAACAGACAACACACAACAGACAACCACACAACACACAACACAACACACACAAACACACAACACACAAACACACAACACACACAACACACACACACAACACACAAACACACACACAACACACAAACACACAAACACACAACACACAACACACACACAACACAACACACACAACACACAAACACACACAACACATAACACATAACACACAACACACACACAACACACAAACAGACAAACACACAACACACACACACAACACACAACAGACAAACACACACAACACACAACACAACACACAAACACACACACACAACACACACAAACACACAACACACACACACAACACACACAAACACACAACACACAAACACACAACACACACACAACACACAAACACACCAACACACAAACAGACAACACACAAACACACAACACACAAACACACAACCCACAAACACACAACACACAACACACAAACACAAACACACAACACACACACACAACACACAACACACACACACAACACACACACAACACACACACAAACACACAACACACACACACAACACACACACAACACACACACACAACACACACAAACACACAAACAGACAACACACAAACACACAAACACACAACACACAAACACACAACACACAAGCACAACACACAACCCACAAACACACAACACACAAACACACAACACACAACACACAACACACAAACACAACAGACAACACACAACAGACAACCACACAACACACAACACAACACACACAAACACACAACACACAAACACACAACACACAAACACACAACAGACACAACACACAAACACACAACACACACAACACACACACACAACACACAAACACACACACAACACACAAACACACAAACACACAACACACAACACACAACACACACACAACACACACAACACACAAACACACACAACACATAACACATAACACACAACACACACACAACACACAAACAGACAAACACACAACACACACACACAACACACAACAGACAAACACACACAACACACAACACAACACACAAACACACACACACAACACACACAAACACACAACACACACACACAACACACACACAACACACAAACACACCAACAGACAACACACACACACAACACACACAAACACACAACACACAAACAGACAACACACAAACACACAACACACAAACACACAACCCACAAACACACAACACACAACACACAAACACACAACACACACACACAACACACAACACACACACACAACACACACACAACACACACACAACACACACACACAACACACACAACACACACACACAACACACACACACAACACACACAAACACACAAACAGACAACACACAAACACACAACACACAAACACACAACACACAAGCACAACACACAACCCACAAACACACAACACACAAACACACACAACACACAACAACACACACACACAACACACACAAACACACAACACACACAACACACACACACAACACACACAACACACAAACAACACACACAAACACACAACACACACAAACACACAACACACAGCTCACAGCTGATTATAAAATCCTTTGGTGTTTTAAAGACACTGTGTAACTTTCTAGTCCAGTGTACGTCTCCTGCTCGTCTCCATATTCCACACTGTGGCATTAAAGTCTCCTGGAAACACCAGGTCGAGTTAAAGTTTCACCGAGGAGACGACTTTGTGCTTCATCACTTTATTTATTTATTTATTTTTATGCATGAACAGAAACACCTGTACCTGATTAAATAAAACACAGATAATGCCAGACTGTGGAACATTTACAGGTGAAGAAATAACACCAGAGACGAGCAGGAAGTGGATCTGAAAAAGTGAAATATACTTGTTTTCTTTCGTCTGATGTGCCGCCTTTTTACTGCAGAATAAAAACACAAATATATAAATATCACACACACATTTACACATTTACACATTAAAGTGAAGCTGGTCTTTTCTCTGGATCTACATTGTGATTTTGTTTGACGCATGTTCATTTTTCTCTCTGTTTTTAAACTAACACTTTCACTTCTGTCTTTGATCTAATCACTCGCTCAAGTCAATTTAATGAAGAAGAGAATGATCTGAGCTGTGTATGTGTGTGTACTTACACACACGTGTGTAGAGGGGTGTACAGGTGTGTGCGTGTGTGTGTGTACATGTGTGTACATGTGTGTGTACATGTGTGTACATGTGTGTACATGTGTGTACATGTGTGTACATGTGTGTACATGTGTGTGTACATGTGTGTACATGTGTGTGTACATGTGTGTGTACATGTGTGTACATGTGTGTGTACATGTGTGTACATGTGTGTGTACATGTGTGTACATGTGTGTACATGTGTGTACATGTGTGTGTACATGTGTGTACATGTGTGTGTACATGTGTGTACATGTGTGTACCTGTGTGTACATGTGTGTACATGTGTGTACATGTGTGTACATGTGTGTGTACATGTGTGTACATGTGTGTGTACATGTGTGTACATGTGTGTACATGTGTGTACCTGTGTGTACATGTGTGTGTACATGTGTGTACATGTGTGTGTACATGTGTGTACATGTGTGTGTACATGTGTGTACATGTGTGTACATGTGTGTACATGTGTGTACATGTGTGTACATGTGTGTACATGTGTGTGTACATGTGTGTACATGTGTGTGTACATGTGTGTACATGTGTGTACCTGTGTGTACATGTGTGTGTACATGTGTGTACATGTGTGTGTACATGTGTGTACATGTGTGTACATGTGTGTACATGTGTGTACATGTGTGTGTACATGTGTGTACATGTGTGTGTACATGTGTGTACATGTGTGTACATGTGTGTACCTGTGTGTACATGTGTGTGTACATGTGTGTACATGTGTGTGTACATGTGTGTACATGTGTGTGTACATGTGTGTGTACATGTGTGTACATGTGTGTACATGTGTGTACATGTGTGTACCTGTGTGTACATGTGTGTACATGTGTGTGTACATGTGTGTACATGTGTGTGTACATGTGTGTACATGTGTGTGTACATGTGTGTACATGTGTGTACATGTGTGTACATGTGTGTGTACATGTGTGTACATGTGTGTGTACATGTGTGTACATGTGTGTGTACATGTGTGTGTACATGTGTGTACATGTGTGTACATGTGTGTACATGTGTGTACCTGTGTGTACATGTGTGTACATGTGTGTGTACATGTGTGTACATGTGTGTGTACATGTGTGTACATGTGTGTGTACATGTGTGTGTACATGTGTGTACATGTGTGTACATGTGTGTACCTGTGTGTACCTGTGTGTACATGTGTGTACATGTGTGTACATGTGTGTGTACATGTGTGTACATGTGTGTGTACATGTGTGTACATGTGTGTGTACATGTGTGTGTACATGTGTGTACATGTGTGTACATGTGTGTACATGTGTGTACCTGTGTGTACCTGTGTGTACATGTGTGTACATGTGTGTACATGTGTGTGTACATGTGTGTACATGTGTGTGTACATGTGTGTACATGTGTGTACCTGTGTGTACATGTGTGTACATGTGTGTACATGTGTGTACATGTGTGTGTACATGTGTGTGTACATGTGTGTACATGTGTGTACATGTGTGTGTACATGTGTGTACATGTGTGTACATGTGTGTACATGTGTGTACATGTGTGTACATGTGTGTACATGTGTGTATTTGCAGATCGCTGGAGTTGAAGGAGCTTTTGGACAAAAGGGAGAGAAAGGAGAACCTGCAGTGATCGAACCTGTAAGAAACTCAGAGCAAATACTACTACTAATACTAATAGTACTATTACTACTACTACTACTACTACTACTACTACTACTACTACTACTACTACTACTACTACTACTGCTACTGCTACTAATACTACTGCTACTGCTAACTACTATATAAGATCCTCACAGTTCAACTAGGACTACTAGTACTACTGCTAACAACTACTACTGCTAAGTAGGACTACAACTACTACTACTGCTACTGCTAATAACTACTGCTAACGACTACTACTGCTACTACAACTACTACAACTGCTAACGACTACTACTGCTACTACAACTACTACTACTGCTAACGACTACTACCTAATCTCTTTTCTGCAGTGCCTGTTTTTATTTTCTGAGTTGTGCGTTTGTTTTCAGGGCATGTTGTTGTTTTTATTTTCTGAGTTGTGCGTTTGTTTTCAGGGCATGTTGATCGAGGGCCCTCCTGGACCTCCTGGCCCCGCTGTGAGTTCAAAATTAAAGGAGTTTTTAAAGACTTTATTTGACTTTTGGACCTGTGTCTGATCAGTTTTCTTCTGTTTCAGGGTCTTCCAGGTCCCTCCGGCCTCCAGGGGCCCCCGGGCACGTCTGGAGATCCTGGTGAAAGAGTAAGACACAAAACACGAAAATATGTCACTGTGATATTATTCATAAACCAACAACTGGAACAAAACATAAAAAATGAGTTTCTAATGTAAAGAGACAAAACCAGATCAGACCAGAGCAGAAGAAAAGATTAAACTGTAGGAGCAACAACGACCAAAACATCGCCCCAAAGTATTTAAACTGAACATTGTCACAGTTGTACGGTCGTAGTGATGTCGGGGTCTTCACACGTTGATTATTTTGGTCAAAGTTGTAAAGATTTGAGGTCATTTGGACAAAAAAACATAAACACAGATCAGACCAAAGGCCAAAGGAAGTTTGTTTTGGACTGAGGACAAACTCCGTCTATATGTGTCTGTACGAGGAAAAGGTGATGAAAGCAACAGAAAACTTATATTTACTAATGTGTGTGTGTGTGTGTAGGGTGTGTGTGTGTGTGTGTGTGTGTGTATATGTGTGTGTTGGGTCTGGGTCTAATTAATGCCACACTTAAACTTTTCTCACATAAAACCTAAACACATAAAAGTTCCTGTTTGACCATAAAAAGTCAATTACGGTAAACATCAAGTTTACACACAACACATAATGATCCTAAACACAACACACACACACAACACCCCCCCACACACACACACACCGTGAACCTCTCTTAAAGTGAGTTTAGTGTTTAATACATAATTACACAAATGTCATTACAAAATACTAAATATATCACACAAAACAGACCTGGAGTTGTGTTTTGTTTCATTCACATGTTTGAGTCACTTTATTATTCGTCTGTTACATCTACAAAGATCAAAACGCGACGTTCCACCTTGTGATGTCATCAAGTGGTAGTTTTCATGTTAACTCCTCCTTTTACCTTTAGTTCAGTCGAGATAAGAGACAACTCCAGGACTGAAATGATCCAAATGATTCTATAAATGAAGGTGTGTGGAGTTTAAAAACACAGTGGAGCACTTCCTGTATCACCACATGATGACATCACAAGGTGGAACAGAGTGTTTTCTGCAGGTTTGTGTGTTTGTGTGAATGAAACAAAACACAACTCCAGGTCTGTGTGTGATCAGAATAATGACCTTTGTGATTTTAGACTTTTAAAACGTCTAAAAATCCAAAGTGTTTTCAGATATTTTCATAAATCATTCTTCATCTTCATGATCTAGTTCTCAGTTCACTCTGTCACATGACACCGTCTCACTCCACGTCACATGACACCGTCTCACTCCACGTCACATGACACCGTCTCACTCCACGTCACATGACACCGTCTCACTCCACGTCACATGACACCGTCTCACTCCACGTCACATGACACCGTCTCACTCCACGTCACATGACACCGTCTCACTCCACGTCACATGACACCGTCTCACTCCACGTCACATGACACCGTCTCACTCCACGTCCATGTGTCCTGTCTCGTCCACAGGGTCCTCCAGGACGTCCTGGTCTGCCTGGAGCTGATGGTCTGCCTGGTCCTCCTGGTACAATGCTCATGCTCCCAGTGAGTCTGTCCTACTGTCCTACTGTACTAACGAGTCTGTCCTACTGTACTAAAGAGTCTGTCCTACTGCACTAAAGAGTCTGTCCTACTGTACTAAAGAGTCTGTCCTACTGTCCTAATGTACTAAAGAGTCTGTCCTACTGCACAGAGTCTGTCCTACTGTCCTAATGTACTAAAGAGTCTGTCCTACTGTACTAAAGAGTCTGTCCTACTGCACTAAAGAGTCTGTCCTACTGTACTAAAGAGTCTGTCCTACTGTCCTAATGTACTAAAGAGTCTGTCCTACTGCACAGAGTCTGTCCTACTGAACTAAAGAGTCTGTCCTACTGCACTAAAGAGTCTGTCCTACTGTCCTACTGTACTAACGAGTCTGTCCTACTGTCCTACTGCACTAACGAGTCTGTCCTACTGTACTAAAGAGTCTGTCCTACTGTCCTACTGTACTAAAGAGTCTGTCCTACTGTCCTACTGTACTAAAGAGTCTGTCCTACTGTACTAAAGAGTCTGTCCTACTGCACTAAAGAGTCTGTCCTACTGTACTAATGAGTCTGTCCTACTGTACTAATGAGTCTGTCCTACTGCACTAATGAGTCTGTCCTACTGCACTAAAGAGTCTGTCCTACTGTACTAACGAGTCTGTCCTACTGTACTAAAGAGTCTGTCCTACTGTACTAAAGAGTCTGTCCTACTGCACTAATGAGTCTGTCCTACTGCACTAAAGAGTGTCCTACTGTACTAACAAGTCTGTCCTACTGCACTAACGAGTCTGTCCTACTGCACTAAAGAGTCTGTCCTACTGCACTAAAGAGTCTGTCCTACTGTCCTAAAGAGTCTGTCCTACTGCACTAAAGAGTCTGTCCTACTGTCCTAAAGAGTCTGTAATCTTTTATACTAAAGAGTCTGTCCTACTGTACTAATGAGTCTGTCCTACTGCACTAAAGAGTCTGTCCTACTGTACTAATGAGTCTGTCCTACTGCACTAAAGAGTCTGTCCTACTGCACTAAAGAGTCTGTCCTACTGCACTAAAGAGTCTGTCCTACTGTACTAAAGAGTCTGTCCTACTGCACTAAAGAGTCTGTCCTACTGTACTAAAGAGTCTGTCCTACTGTACTAAAGAGTCTGTCCTACTGCACTAAAGAGTCTGTCCTACTGTACTAAAGAGTCTGTCCTACTGCACTAAAGAGTCTGTCCTACTGTACTAAAGAGTCTGTGATCTTTTATACTAAAGAGTCTGTATTCTACTGTACTTTTGTACAAAGTACACATCATGTTCTATGGAATAAGATTTTTATACAGATTTGATTCTTCATGAACTTCAAATATTTTGCCTTTATCTTTATTTTAATGTTATGAATTTTCCAGGACGTTCAGAAAATTGTTTTAACTTCTGTTTGTTAAAATTGATCCTCATCAAAACTAAAACTAGTATCAAAATTCAAAAAAGAGTTTTGTGGATGTGCAGCAGAACCAAGAACACGAGGAAATACGTTTAATAAAACTGTTTTTAAGTGTTTTCTTTCTTTTCTTTTTAAAAAATCCTTATGGTTTGGAATCAAAACCAGTATCGAGTATCAGTATCGAGTATCAGGCCTGATCCTTGGTGTGAAATTCCAGTGTTGTAACAGCAAAGCTCCATCTGCAGCTTCTTCCTGATCACAGATTTACACAGATCACTCTTCTATTTGAACCTGGTATAAACCTGTTTCAGCTGGTTCTGGTCTGAAAAGTCACATTTTCTTTTGTGGTAAATGTGAAATATTTAACTGTCTGATCTTTATCTAAACGTCTTTATCCTCCGTTTAAACTTCTGTGCTTCGTGTTCAGTTCCGTTTTGGCGGCGATGGCGAGAAAGGTCCCGTGGTGTCGGCTCAAGAAGCTCAAGCTCAGGCCATCCTCTCCCAGGCCAGGGTAAGTCAAACAGAAGCGCCCCCTGCTGTGCCCCCCTCACAGCTGCAGGGGGCTGTGTGCGGAGGGGGCGGGGGCTCGTACCACTCACATTTTCACCCACTTTGCTAAATACAGACCAGAGTCGCGACATAAAATGAACAGAACAGATGCAAACACAAGAGGTATTTAAAAATACTCGTGACCCGCGGGGGCCGGGGCGACAGGTGGGGTCTCGGGGACGAGCTAAGAGAGATGTTTAGATTTTTAGAAAAAGTAATTTGAAGAGGAATCACCTTCCCCTTACATCACATCAGCTCATAGACTGTGATATTGACCTTGAGTTACATAAAATGATCACAGTCATTAACTGATGTAATCCCTCGTTTGTCCAGGAGGGGTCAGTTTAATTCAGTTCAAGTTTATTTCTATAACACATGAAAAAAAATGTGAACTGAACCAAAGGGCTTCACATAAAAGTCAACACAAAAAAAAAACACACAGATAAGATGATACATAAGAAAATAAAATATCCTGTGTAGTGTTAAATACCAGGGAGAAGAGGCGGGACTAAACCGGGGGGGAGGGGCTCAATGGGTCTAAAATGTGACAGAGGGGTGGGGCCAGGATATATATGTTTATATGACATTAGAGATGTGGCCTGTAGCATGTAGCATGAATATACAAGAGTCTGTGTACAAAGAGTTTTTCAAATGAATTAATTAAATTAATAATTCATTTATCAAATTTCAGTTAAACAGAAAAACTCACATTCAGTTTTATCAAGTGCCAAAAGATCAATAACTTGTTGAAAAGGTAAAACTGAACAAGGTTTACTCTGAACTATTTTTATATAATTTTATCATGGGCCGGATTAATAAGCCCAAAGGGCCGTATATGGCCCCTGGGCCGTAGTTTGCCCATGTCTGCTCTAGTGTTAAATACCAGGGAGAAGAGGCGGGTTTCATTCTCTGTGTTAACGTCCATATTGTAGCACAACTGTTCAAATATGAATCTGTTTATTTCAGTGAGTTGGTTCATTGTGTTTTTAAAGGGACATGTTTCTAAAACTTCATTTTCTACAAAATCACACACCGTCACATTTAGTCTAAATATTTTTGAAGATGGCGCTCAGGTTAAAACACGACTGAAACTGTGTAAGACAAAGCCCAAGTGCATGATGGGATGTGACGTGTTGAAGGTGAACAGTCACTTATATAAACTGTGGATGTGCAGTGAGGCCTGAGCAGAACAATCTGGTCTATGTTTGTGTGTGTCTGGTTTGCAGCTGGCGATGCGGGGACCCCCGGGGCCAATGGGTTTGACGGGAAGATCAGGACCAGTGGTGAGCGCTTTATATCTCATTTCCTCCATAACGCGTCGCTTCTACAGCTAATTAAACCAGACTGTGGGTTTTGAACCGTGAAACGTGTCTATTAACGACTTCTGCACTGTTTTCCCTGCGTGTTTGTGATTCCCGTGTTTTTATTATTTTTACCTGCAGCTGATTTACATTTAATTGTAAACAGCATCGTCCAATCAGGTTGTAGCAGTAGCGGTGATTTGTTTTGATTGGTTGCTTCACCGCTGCGTCGCTAAGTGGACTCTGCGCCTCAGTGGAGACAGCTGCAGAGAATCTCCCTCTCACGTCCTCCCTCCTCCCTCCTCCCCTCCTCCCCTCCTCCTCCTCCTCCCCTCCTCTCCTCCTCCCCTCACCTCCTCTCCTCCTCCTCCTCCCCTCCCCTCCTCTCCTCCTCCCCTCCTCCTCCCCTCCCCTCCTCCTCCTCCCTCTCTGCAGACTCCGGGCCTGTTCATACATGATTCTGTTTATCTGCAGAAAACGTCCCTCCGTGAGACATGTTGAATTATGGGAGTTTAATGCTCAGATCAGTGAGTAAAGATTCGTCTCCAGCTCGTGCAGATCTGTCACTTAAGTTAAATGCAGATCTGTCACTTAAGTTAAACTGCAGCTGATGTGAAGCTTTTGCATAATTTAAAATACAAAATGAAGTCGTATTTTTCCAATTATCGCATTTTTGAAAACACAAATTTAAGCTCCTCACATAAAACAAACCTGTGTGTGCGATCAGGACGGAATCAGTTTGTTTTTATTTAGTTTTGTGTCATTTGTTTCCGTCTTGTTCTGTGGTGATTCTCTTCAGAAGAAACAAAGGGCATTGTCGGCTAAACATCGCCCTCTGCTGACAAACTGACGCCATTACACCAGTGAAGATTCAGCTCAAATATTTGCAGATTTGGATAAAGAAGCGTCTGTTTCTCGTCTGTTTGTTTTCTCACAGGGTCTTCCTGGTTCTCCTGGACTTAAAGGTGAAAGCGGAGATCCAGGTCCTCAGGTGATTTATAACACAGAGACTTTACTCAGATTTTAATTAGAATAGACTTGACACAGTTTTGTCACGTAAGCACTTTTAAATAGACGTCATTTCTCTTTACCTTCTATTTATTTATTTATTTTTTATTTCACATGTGGATTTGTTTGTGCATCATTTTAAATATTAAGAATAGTTTTCCCTTGACTTATATAAATAAATGCACTGGTTTCTTCACATTAACGCTTTGTCTGTTCTTTAATCTCCTCTTCTTCCTCCACACAGGGGCCTCGTGGCATCCAGGGGCCCTCCGGACCTCCAGGCAAAGCAGGGAAGCGGGTAAGTGAAGCCTGAGACCCCTGGAGCTCAGTGTGATACAGATCTGTGTTTGTGGCTCTGTGTTTGTGGCTCTGTGTTTGTGGCTCTGTGTTTGTGTTTGTTTCACTTCTGAGGAGCTCAGGTCACGACAAACAGTGAGATGAGCTTAAAGTCTTTGGTCTGAGTCTTTGGATCAATGACCAGGAGTTTAATCTGTCTGAAAATGTCCACATGAGACGTGTGATGATGGACAGGAGTCGTTAACATTCAGTCACAGCGCCACCTACAGGAAACACACTCCCAGAATATCAAACCACATTCTTCTGTTCATCCTAAATCCAATTATGTCCAGATCCATTTTAAACAGACTCTCCCTGTGGCATAAAACTCCACAGTAAAGACAAAGTTGATCTGTGCAGCACAAACGGACCACAGAGGAATGAAAAGTGTTTTACAGAAAAGAAAAACATTAAACTCACAATAAAACTAATCAAAACATAAATAATCATCATAAAATTAAAAGAAAAGAGGCAAAATAAAACCCTTTAAGTCACAGCAGAGAAACAAAAAAAACAGGACTGAACCAGGACTGAACCAGGACTGAACCAGGACTGAACCAGGACTTAGAGTTGTATAGTTGTAGATTTATTGTGTGTTTCTGTCTGTTTTCGTCACATATGAATCTGAATTCCTGTTCTTTATTCTTTTTGCTCTCTGATGATATTATCCACATTTCTCAGAGGTGGGTTTACTCTTTGCAGTTTAAATGTGCACACTCTCTTTAAATTGTGTTTTATCCACAGGGCCGAGCCGGAGCAGACGGAGCCCGGGGGATGCCTGGAGAGCCGGGGTCTAAGGTAAAAGTACAGACTGTACTTTAACTCATTATTAGATGGAGCTACAGCTGTGCACGTGTGGGGATGTGGTGTTTTTGTGATGGTGTTATGCTGTTAATGTAATCTTGTTGTTGTTGTTGTGGTGTTTTGTGGTGGTGTTGTTAATGTGGTGTTGTTGTGCTGTTAATGTGATGGTGTTGTTGTGGTGTTTTGTGGTGTTAATGCGGTGTTGTGGTGTTGTAATGTTGTTGCGGTGTTGTTGTTGTGTTAATTTAGTGTTGTTGTGGCACTGTTGTTGTGTTAATGTGGTGTTGTTGTGGCACTGTTGTGGTAGTGTGGTGTTTTGTGGTGTTGTTGGGGTGTTAATGTGGTTGTGTTGTTGTTGTGTTAATGTGGTGTTGTTGTGGTATTATTGTGGTATTGTTGTAGTGTTGTTGTGATGTTGTTGTGGTGTTAATGTGTTGTTGTGGTGTTTTTGTAGTGTTGTTGTTGTGTTTTTGCAGTGTTGTTGTGGTGTTAATGTGGTGTTGTTGTGTTAATGTGGTGTTGATATGGTGTTTTGTGGTATTATTGTGGTATTGTTGTAGTGTGATGTTGTTGTTGTGGTGCTTTTGTGGTCCTGTTGTGGTGTTATTGTGATTTTGATGTGGTGTTTATGTAGTGTTGTTGTGGTGTTTTCGTGGTGTTAATGTGATGTTGTTGTGGTGTTGTTGTGTTGTTTTTGTGATGTTGTTGTGGTGTATTTGTGGTGTTTTTGTGTTGTTGTTGTGGTGTTGTGGTACTGTTCTGGTGCTGTTGTTGTGTTGTTGTCGTGTTGTTGTGCTGCTGTTGTGGTGTTGTTGTGGTGTTTTTGTGGTGTTGTTGTGGTGTTTTTGTGGTGTTGTTGTGGTGTTTTTGTGTTGTTGTTGTGGTGTTGTTGTGGTGTTTATGTAGTGTTGTTGTGGTGTTTTTGTGGTGTTTTTGTGATGTTGTTGTGGTGTTGTGGTGTTGTTGTTGTGGTGTTTTTGTGGTGTTGTTGTGGTGTTTTTGTGGTGTTGTTGTGGTGTTTTTGTGTTGTTGTTGTGGTGTTGTTGTGGTGTTTATGTAGTGTTGTTGTGGTGTTTTTGTGGTGTTTTTGTGATGTTGTTGTGGTGTTGTGGTGTTTTTGTGGTGTTGTTGTGGTGTTTTTGTGGTGTTGTGGTGTTTTTGTGATGTTGATGTGATGTTGTTGTGGTGTTGTTGTGTTGTTTTTGTGATGTTGTTGTGGTGTATTTGTGGTGTTTTTGTGTTGTTGTTGTTGTGGTGTTGTGGTACTGTTCTGGTGCTGTTGTGGTGTTTTTGTGGTGTTGTTGTGGTGTTTTTGTGGTGTTGTTGTGGTGTTTTTGTGGTGTTGTGGTGTTTTTGTGATGTTGATGTGGTGTTGTGGTACTGTTCTGGTGCTGTTGTTGTGTTGTTGTTTTTGTGTTGTTGTCGTGCTGTTGTGCTGCTGTTGTGTTGTTGTGTTAATGTCTGTTGTGTATTTGTGAATCTCAGGGCGACCGTGGCTTCGATGGACTTCCTGGACTTCCCGGTGAGAAAGGTCACAGGGTGAGTACAAGGTCACAGAGGTCACAGAGGTCACAGAGGCCACAGAGGTCACAGAGGTCACAGAGGTCACAGAGGCCACAGAGGTCACAGAGGTCACAGAGGTCACAGAGGTCACTCAAAACACATCACATTTATAACATATTTATGGTCCAGCTCCTGAAGAAACACAAACACAAACATTTGTTCGTCTGTCTCTTGTTCATCTAAACAAACTCAGACTTGGATCATTTTCTTATTCTGGATTTTCGACTCTTGAAGCTCGACGGGGGCAAAGGTCACGGGGATTGTTCCTGGGAGTTTAGATTTTAATTCTCTTTGTAACACTCCAAAAGTCAAAGGAACAATAAGTGGATCAGTCTGAATATTTTACACTTATATCTGAATATTCTGCACCACAAACACAAACATTTATCTAATATTTTATCTCATTTCTGTAAAACATTAAATGACTTTTTAAACGCTCTTTTCTTGTATCTTTGTGTTTTTAGGGGGAGCCTGGACCTGCAGGACCCATCGGAGCTCCAGGAGAGGACGGGCAGAGGGTACGTTCACTGCAGTACTTGTACTTGTACTTGTACTTGTACTTGAACTTGTACTTGTAGTAGTACTAACACTGGCCTCGGGCGTCTGGGGGCGGGGCCTGGAGACTAAAGTTTTATGTGTAACTTTCCTCTCAGTGAGAACAGCACTTTAGGCTTTAAGTCTTATTTAAAAGTTGAAGTCTGTCGTCACGTCTCTAAAAATCCTCCTCGTCTTTTCTTCTCCTCAGGGTGAAGATGGAGAGATCGGGCCCCGGGGCCTCGCTGGAGAGAGTGTAAGACGCTTGTCCCAAACAAACTGTGACGTCCTGTTACTTTGACTTTGTGTTTCCAGCAGATTCTGTCACACGTCTGTAACTGTCCTCTCTGTGCAGGGTCCCAGGGGTCTGCTGGGGCCTCGAGGACCACCCGGACCACCCGGAGCGCCCGTATGTACTCCCTCTGCCACTGTGTCCTCACTTCCTGTTTCACTTCCTGTTTCACTTCCTGTTTCACTTCCTGTTGAGTGATTCTGTCGTTTGTGCTTCTCAGGGAGTCGCTGGAGTCGATGGGCCTCATGGACCAAAAGGAAACATGGTACAGACAATTTATTTGATTTATTTTCCTCCATTTTATGTCTTTTTAAAAATGTAATTAATTTTTTTTTTTCCAAATCTTTTCATTAGAAACACCGACAGAAACACAGATTACAATGAAATAAATAGTTTAGTTGTCCCTGTGCAAGTGCAAAAATAATAATAATGATAAAAAAATAAAATAAAATAAATACAAATATTTTAAATAAACATCCTGATGTCAGCCCAACATTTCAAGCACAAACAAACAAACAAATATTCACAAAAGTCCCAGATTGTGTCTTATTTTTATTCAAAACATATTGAATTATTCTTGTTAAACTGTGGGATTTATTTATATCGTGTGTATTTATCTTGATTTTACTGTGTATTTTTATTATTTTGCAGTTGTGGTTCAAATTCTCTTTTCTTATTTTAAATAGTTCTGATTTGTTTCGATTGTCCAAACTTTTCCTTCTTCAAACACGGAGCAGATTTGATCGCGTCTTTTGTTCAAATCAAAACATTTTCTTGTCTTTTTTCTTCTCTGTGTTTTTCTTCTCGTGTCGTGTCCAGAGCGCCGCTGCCCCCTGCTGTTAAAACACAACCACTGAATATGAGTGGGCGGAGTCACATCTGTGTTTTATGGCGTTAAATCAGACGCCACAAGTGACGTCAGCGTTTACACCGGTGCAGTACAGAAAGTGCCACCAGGGGGCAGCAGACGTAGGATTTACAAAAGGAGATAATTTAATTTAAAATAACGAGGCTGTGGTGACGTGTCCATCAGACGGCGGTTTGTTTGTTTGTTTTTCTTCCGTTCGACCTGCAGAGCTGAATCTAAACACCAACGAGTAAAATCACACAGAACTTTTGTCTCTCACCTCCACAGATCTGACTGGGATCATGTTTTTATCTTTTCCAGGGACCACAGGGAGAACCCGGCCCCCCAGGACAGCAAGGCATCCCGGGCACACAGGTAAAAGACACGCCCCCCGTCCCAACGCAGACACTGTAGTGCCCCGAGTTAGCACGATGAGTCAAACACAGAACACAGAACACACAGAGAACACACAGAACATACAGAGAGAACACACAGAGAACACACACACAGTATTTTTTTAATCATTTTTCTTTGCTCATCTAAAATAAATAAACACATTTCCTGGTTTATGTGGGAAAAGGATCAGGATCTGGATCAGTCGTTTTGAAAGAATCTCATTCATTTTGGTGGAATTTGTGCAGCAGTGCCACACCTGTTTAAGAACGCACACACACGGACACCCCGACACACACACACACCCCGACACACACACACACACACACAGCGGCTCACGTTACACAAACCTGAGCAGTGACACTTATTTCTGCACAAATTTGAGTTAATCTGTGTCTAATTTTACAAGATCAGGTCCTGGTGTGTGTTGTGTGTGTGTGTGTGTGTGTGTGTGTTGTGTGTGTGTTGTGTGTGTTGTGTGTTGTGTGTGTTGCGTGTTGTGTGTGTGTTTTTCTCTGAATACTCACACTCGTTGACTTCCTGATTGTTCTTGTCTGTGTCAGGGCCTCCCTGGGCCTCAGGGCCCCATCGGGCCTCCTGGAGAAAAAGTGAGTTCATTAAATTGTGTTTTATTTTTGCCTCATTTTTCAGAAACAACTGGAAACAGCAGAGATTTATTTGACTCATTTATTTGACTCGTTTATTTGACTCATTTATTTGACTCGTTTATTTGACTCGTTTATTTGACTCGTTTATTTGACTCGTTTATTTGACTCATTTATTTGACTCGTTTATTTGACTCGTTTATTTGACTCGTTTATTTGACTCGTTTATTTGACTCGTTTATTTGACTCGTTTATTTGACTCGTTTATTTGACTCGTTTATTTGACTCGTTTATTTGACTCGTTTATTTGACTCATTTATTTGACTCGTTTATTTGACTCGTTTATTTGACTCGTTTATTTGACTCGTTTATTTGACTCGTTTATTTGACTCGTTTATTTGACTCATTTATTTGACTCATTTATTTGACTCGTTTATTTGACTCGTTTATTTGACTCGTTTATTTGACTCGTTTATTTGACTCGTTTATTTGACTCGTTTATTTGGCTCGTTTATTTGACTCATTTATTTGACTCATTTATTTGACTCGTTTATTTGACTCGTTTATTTGACTCATTTATTTGACTCGTTTATTTGACTCATTTATTTGACTCATTTATTTGACTCGTTTATTTGACTCGTTTATTTGACTCGTTTATTTGACTCATTTATTTGACTCGTTTATTTGACTCGTTTATTTGACTCATTTATTTGACTCATTTATTTGACTCGTTTATTTGACTCGTTTATTTGACTCATTTATTTGACTCATTTATTTGACTCGTTTATTTGACTCGTTTATTTGACTCGTTTATTTGACTCATTTATTTGACTCGTTTATTTGACTCGTTTATTTGACTCGTTTATTTGACTCGTTTATTTGACTCATTTATTTGACTCGTTTATTTGACTCATTTATTTGACTCATTTATTTGACTCGTTTATTTGACTCGTTTATTTGACTCGTTTATTTGACTCATTTATTTGACTCATTTATTTGACTCATTTATTTGACTCATTTATTTGACTCATTTATTTGACTCATTTATTTGACTCATTTATTTGACTCATTTATTTGACTCATTTATTTGACTCATTTATTTGACTCATTTATTTGACTCATTTATTTGACTCATTTATTTGACTCATTTATTTGACTCATTTATTTGACTCATTTATTTGACTCGTTTGAATCGATTATTTAAAACTTCTCACATTGTTCATGTTTTGAGTCTGAGTCTGGATTTAATCAAAGTTTATCTGAGTTTTATGGAAAAGAAAGATTCTGTAAAACTTAAATGTGATAAATGATCTGAGTCTCATGGACGAGTTTGGGCTTTTACTTTAGTTTTTTTGTCTGTTCTGACTTTTAATGGTGAAGCTGTTTTATTATGACACAAATGTCGTTTATTATTATTAATAAAAATCAGGTCTAAATGTGACTAAACCTGAGTCTGTGGAGCAGAGTGTGACTTTAAACCTGTGCTGTTTTATGAGTCTGGGACGTGCAGGTGCTCCAGTGAACTCTGCACGACCTTTAACCTTTCACCTTTTTGTTTTACAGGGACCTCAGGGCAGGTCTGGGCTGCCGGGCCTCCCTGGAGCAGACGGGCCTCCGGTGAGTGAACTCTGGACTGAGACAAACCTAAAGACACTTTAAGTTTAAGTTTAAATGAATGAACTTTTATGGATAAAATAAAATCACTTTGCTCCATAATCTCACCTTTTATTTGGAGGTGATTTTCCTGTAAACAGACGGTGAACGGTCCATTTAGAATCACTGATGTACAAAACACAAACATAAAGTGTGTGAGTTTTAGTTTTTTAGAGGCTCGTTGTGTCGTTTTTTCCTCGGAGCTCGTTCTGTTTGGAGCCAGAAAAAAACATAAATATGAGACTTTTAAAACACGGATAGTTTTGATTTTTCAGCTGATTTAAACTGTGGATTTCCTCATTAAAAGTAATTTCAAAATATCAAAATATTAAAATACTGTAAATATTCATCTGTTCTTTTCACACTTTAATGAAACTGGTGATTTAACAAAAAAAGGTTAAAAATCAAATTTCATAAAATATGAGAGAACAGCAGCAAATGTGACAGAAAACAGAGAACGTCCCAAGTAAAAGTACAAATACTGGAGAAAAAAATACTCAAAAGTAAAAGTTTCACATGAAAAAATCTGCTTAAGTGAAAGTATTTAAAATGTACTTAAAGAGTAAAGAGTAAAAGTATTTCTCACACATTTTGTGTCTCATAAAACTTCAGACGTGAGTCAGATGTGAACAAGTCGTGGAAAAAGTACTTGATTTTATTGTTACTTAAGTAAAAGTACAGATACAGGAGCAAAAAAAACACAAAGTAAAAGCAAAAGTATCACATGAAAACATCGACTCAAGTAAAAGTATTAAAGTACCTTTTTAAAAATGTACTGAAAGAGTCAAAAGTCGAAGTATTTCTCACACATTTTGAGTCTTTAAAGCTTCAGATGTGGTGATTTTTTTATTTTTTTTCTGCAGCTCTCACACAAGAATAAAAACTCTCAGTCCAGTCCAAACGTTTCCATTTTTAAACGTCCTGAAGTAAAGTACAGATACAGCGATACTTGAGTACTTTTACTTCACATTCCAGCTCTGTGGGGGTTTATTTCAGGTTTGTGTTTGGCTGGAGGCTCATAGTTCATAGATTTACAGACTGAGCCCCTCTGTGTGCTCGGGCCTGTCCCACACACTCACTCTGTGTAAACTGTGGATTTAACTGGAGAAAATGAGATAAAATATAAAAATAAAATGTGTTTGAGGTCACAGTGAATCAGATTAGAGTCGTTTATGTGAGTTTGTTCACGTTTTCCTTGATAAATACTCTCAGATTATGTGAGTTTGTGACGTTTGCACCTTAAATACTCTCAGATTATGTGTTTTACAGAATACTCTTTACATAAACTCTTCATAAATATGTTTTGTTTTGTATTTAAGGGTCATCCTGGTAAAGAGGGTCCACCTGGAGAGAAGGGAGGTCAGGTACGTGCGGCTCGTGCTTCTGTTTTAATGCACCGGTGTTTTAATCCTCCGTCTTGTTGGTTTTGTAATAGTTTATCTGTTTACACGACACTACACACTAAACACTAAACACACACATGTCCCTCGTCTCCGCAGGGTCCCCCGGGTCCTCAGGGGCCCATCGGATACCCCGGCCCCCGTGGAGTGAAGGTGAGGCTCAGATTTTCAGTTTAATTCAGTTGAGTCTGAAGCTGTGGGAGTTTTATTCATGTTTTTCTCGTGTTTTCAGGGAGCTGACGGCGTCCGTGGACTGAAAGGAGGAAAAGGAGAGAAGGTAACTCCAAACTTTATTAAAAAAAACACTCAAAAATCAAAAAATATTAAAACTCCAGCTCTGAAAACGCTCTTAACCTGCTGACGCTCAACGACTTTGAAAGATCGGACGACCTGTTTTGCATTTTACATCAGCGTCTTTGAGTTTTCAGTTGATTTTGACGAGGACGAGGCCAAAAAAAAAGATTAAAAACACACAAAAAAACCACTTGACACGTTTCATTAAACCCCAAAACTAAACATCAAAACATCAGAATATATTTCCAAATGTCGCCAACGATGTCAAAAGTGTAAAAGTATAAAACACACAGGACGTTTCCTTTTACCTCGTCACAGAGTCGGACGCTTCTTTTAACCTTCGGACAGATTCTCCTCTCAGACGTTGTGTCGTGTTGTGTTGTGTTGTGTTGTGTTGCGTTGTGTTGTGTCGTGTTGTGTCGTGTTGTGTCGTGTTGTGTTGTGTTGTGTTTACCTGTCACTGCTGTTGTTCCTTCACTTTTCTCTCGCTCTGACAGTCGGCGCCGAGGTCACCCCCCACATTAAACTTCTACACACAGTTGTCCAGTTTTTCGCTCGTCTCTTTGTTTATCAGAGTTTTTTTTTTTTATTATTTACATCACAGACTGAAAACGCACCAGGTTTATTTCAGATCAATATCGTTTTTCGTGTGTTTGACGCCGTGATGAGACTCGGAGCGGGTTTTTCTCATCGCGGCGACAGTTATTCAGGTTTTTATTGAATAATTTATGGGGAGAATCTGACGCTGGAACCTTGGAGGAAAAAGGGGCTTAGTTATGAATAAAGTATGGAGCTGTGCAGGTGTGTGTGTGTGTGTGTGTGTGTGTGTGTGCGTCTGTGTGCGTCTGTGTGCGTCTGTGTGCGTCTGTGTGCTCCCTGTGACGTGCGGTGACCAGGCGTCTTACATAATGCAGCGGGTTTGTATAAAAAATCAAAATCACGACGAGGGAGATTATTTTATTATTTTACTTTTGGACAGTGACGTGTCGATATGTTTAAAGTATCGATACTTTTTACACCCACCGGCCTGATTTATGGTATGGGTACTACTCTAAAATATCAATACTTCTGAAATATTGATTCTTTTGTGATGAAGCTGCATCTGAAAAATCACAAACGGTCGATATTTGACCAAAGTGCAGAAGTGTTTTTAGTCTCAGCCTCAGTGTTTATGTTTACATCATTTTAACGAATAAGAAAATGAATGAATAAGTTTTAATGTGATTCAGTTTGTAATTTAAAAATCCTGCACAGATAAATCCTTTGTTTGTTCTGTATTATTTATATTTGAATCAGACTCTGTTTTTGTGTTTTAAATCATTTCATTCTTAAAATCGTTTGGAAACTAATCAAATATGAAAACTCTGTCAGTTTTATGTGAAATTATTATTGTGTTTTTCTTTCTATTTGTGCATTTAATAAATTATGTTAAAATTTGGGAAAGTTTAGAACAAAGTGTCAGCTCAGGTGCAGTTCCATGTGTTTGTCACCAGGGGGCAGTGTGACTCTGTACAAACAGATTCATAAAAGAAGGAGTCTGTACTTTAAAATGAGGATTATGACTTTTATCACTGTTGGATTTAAATGAACATTTTATAAAGAAGATTTTTACAACTAAACTCTAAAAATGTCCATCAGCCGAACCAGGTACTACCAAATACTACGACTCTACATGTACTTTTACTGATACTACTGTGTTTTCCTCTTCAACATTTACACATTTAATAAATAAAAACATGTTTTGTTTTAGGGAGAAGACGGTTTCCCAGGATTCAAAGGAGACATGGGAATCAAAGGAGACCGGGTGAGTATCAGAGTACTGAGTATTATAGTGAGTATTGAGTATTATAGTGAGTACTGAGTATTATAGTGAGTACTGAGTATTATAGTGAGTACTGAGTATTATAGTGAGTACTGAGTACTATAGTGAGTACTGAGTATTATTGTGAGTACTGTGAGTATCATGGTCTTACTCTGTTTCTCTTCAGGGGGAGCTGGGTTTGCCCGGCCCACGTGGAGAGGACGGTCCTGAGGGGCCCAAAGGCCGAGCGGGGCCCAACGGAGAGTCTGGACCCCTGGGTCCTGCTGGAGAAAAGGCAACAGACTCAAAACAGAGTTAATGGATTTGTACAAAGTCGTATTTAAGTGTTTACTTACGTCTGCTGTTGTTTCTCAGGGTAAACTGGGCGTCCCGGGGCTGCCGGGGTATCCAGGACGACAAGGACCGAAGGTGAGACTCGGCGAGTGAAACGAGACGCCACAGATTTAAAAACAGAATGATCGTTACATTTATATCAGATTATTACGAGAACAGTTAAAAAAAGATTTAACAGAGGCAAGAAATCACATTTAACTCCAACAACTGTAATAAATAAATAAATGTAGAGAATAATATAAACACGGCAGGTTTATCTGAACAGAACAGTTGGGCCATAAAGTCGTGAAAATGTTTTACAGAATAAAAAAAACATTAAAATCACAATAGAACAAATAAAAACATAAATAATAATCATAAAATGAGCTTCACTAGAGCAGAGTGTACAGTTTAAAGTCACTTATTCATCTGTGCTGCTACTGTCTGACAGCAAGCTAGCAGGCATTAGCATTAGCATTAGCATTCGTCTTGTGTTTTAGCTCACAGTTTTCAGATACAGAGTCGAGTTCATTATTATGTTCAGGGAAGTGGAGGTCGAGGGGCGTTCAGAGGTCGAGGGTCGTTCAGAGGTCAAGGGTCGTTCAGAGGTCGAGGGTCGTTCAGAGGTCGAGGGTCGTTCAGAGGTCATCACGATGTTTGAGGAGGACAAACTTTTTTCACTTCCTGTTTAAAACAAGAGAAAAAATGAGCCCCGTATTAGACGCTGTTAGCTTTAGCATCAAACACTTCTATGGCATAACTTTAAAATACAGTTAGCTCTGTTAGATTTTAGGTTTTATTTTCCATGTTGTCTCAGGGGTTAAAATAAGAGCAGATTTAAACCACAAAAACGTATAAATCTACAATACTGTTCAAAATCATGAGCTGCAAGAAATAAACAGGTCAGACAAATTATTTATTCAATGTTTTACGATTAAATCTTATCATATTGCCCAAAAAAAAGTCCCAGTGGAGCAAAGAAAAAGTAACATGATAAATGTTTACCCCAAAAATAGTTCCATCTTTGATATTTTGAACGATCGTCGTGTCGTGACTCCACCTCCATGTGCAGCTTCTTGCCCCGGGGCCCCATGTTTGTGTGGACGGCCCTGGACACGTCTCAGTCTCTTTTTGGAGCCTCAGCTGTAGATTTAAAGTCAGTTGATTTTCATTCATGATGTGTGGTCGTCCTTCACCGTATCTCCTCTTTTCCTCTTAACAGGGCTCCAGTGGATTCCCGGGCTTCCCAGGAGCCAACGGAGAGAAGGGCGCGAGGGTAAGACGAGCCTCGCGCTCGCTGTTTGGATATGAAAATCACTTCATATCTCTCCACAAAAGAACATTGATTTTTATTACAAAGGCTCCTGTGTAGTATTTTTGCACAAAACATAACAGCCGCAAAAAAATCGATGTTGAGGCAGAACAAAAGCGGCGGTAACAAAGCTCCGAGCCGCTCGTATCTCGAGGGCTCGCGCAGAGTCGCTCGTTCGTGCGGGAAGTGCTGATAAAAACCCAGGTACATTCAAACTAATTTTGTCCTTTGAATTAAACTTTAGTGACGCTGCTCTTCACGATTCACCAGACGCTTTGTGCTCAGCCCCAACGATTTGAACGATGAATTATGTAATTGCAAATTGGCCCGACGGCGGCGACGACGTGGCGCGGTTTAAACTCGGAGCGTTAACGTTTGATTTGAAAGAAAAACTGAAGCACATTCTATCTGCTGAACTAACACAGAGGAGTGAGTCTCAGGACGTGTTTGTCGTCTGAGCACATTATGCTAGCTGCTTAGCGCGTATGCTAATTATAATCATTCAAGACGTGGATTTGATTTTCAGCGTCGCCTTTTGTCATTTACACTTTAATAAGAACAATACAATGCCTCGTGTAACGGCGTGAAGGGCGTGACTCTGACTGGAGCTCAACGTTTTTACAGACGATTATTTTTGAGCCACGATCTCGGAATCACGTTTGACTGAGTTTGAGACACAACAGACGTGAACGAGACTGAGGACGAAGACGAGACTGAGGACGAGAACGAGACTAAGGACGAGACTGAGGACGAGACTGAGGACGAGAACGAGACTGAGGACGAGAACGAGACTGAGGACGAGACTGAGGACGAGACTGAGGACGAGAACGAAACTGAGGACGAGACTGAGGACGAGACTGAGGACGAGACTGAGGACGAGAACGAGGCTGAGGACGAGAACGAGACTGAGGACGAGACTGAGGACGAGACTGAGGACGAGACTGAGAACGAGACTGAGGACGAGAACGAGACTGAGGACGAGACTGAGGACGAGACTGAGGACGACAACGAGACTGAGGACGAGAACGAGGACGAGACTGAGGACGAGGACGAGACTGAGAACGAGACTGAGGACGAGACTGAGGACGACAACGAGACTGAGGACGAGAACGAGACTGAGGACGAGGACGAGACTGAGGACGAGACTGAGGACGAGCTAAAAATCCAGAGTGAGTCTGGATCTGACAGAGAAGGAAAGTTCACAAATGAACTTTTGTCTCTTCACAAAAATAAATCGGATGCACTGAGGAAAAACTGGAATCACAGGTGGGAACATAAAGACTGTCAAAAATATCAGGGCCAAATATCGTCTAAATTTCCAATATCGTACCAGGACCGATATCTGTGCTGACTGCTCTCACCGATACCGATACCGGGCCGATCCTCTGTCCGTGCGCAGTGTCAGGTCGTCGCTCCGTGTTCACTTTGGACTTAATGAAGCGGTTTAGCCTCGTCCTCGTCCCTGTCGTTTATGTCCTATCACTTCATAATGATCCTCTATAATGGCCTGAATATGAAGTCGCTCCTCAGTGACTTTGGACTTTATTATCTCACTTATTCTGAGCCCATCTGCCAAACACTCACTGCACTTTTTTACCCCTAAAATCTAATTCTGGACAGTTCTGACGTTAAGCCAGGAAGTCATTTAGCAGCTGTTGTAAAAATATTAAAAGTGCAGAGCAGTTGGCAGGGCCTCCTCCGACGCCGGATTAAACCAGAGAAGAAAAAGAAACAAAAGGACTTAACAAATCCCCCTGAAGCCCCTGAGCCGAGTTACACGGTGTTTACATGAAGCTTATGCTAATTACACACACAGACTGTGTGTTTAAGACGGATGTGTTTCCTCACAGGGAATCGCCGGAAAACCTGGTCCACGAGGTCAAAGAGGTCCAACGGTACGTGCTCCCCGTGATACGTGGAAATACTCTGTTAGGATTTTGAATGTGACTTCTTAACGTTGACTTTTATGTCGTTTTTAGGGTCCGCGCGGCGCCAGAGGAGCCCGAGGTCCAACGGGAAAACCAGGACCTAAGGTTTGGAAAACGAAGTGATTCATGAGCGACTGAGCAGAAGGACTCAGATGTGACACATGATGGAGATATACGACAAAAAACACACAAAAATATCATTTCAAACTGTGTTTTTTTCATATTGAGTGACTCTGTGCACAACAGCGCCCTCTACTGCACCGTGAGCTTCACTACGTCCTGTCCAGGTTTATCTCTATGAGGTTTTTGCAGAGTTACACTAAAATGAATAAATATTTAAAGATGAGGCAGTGGGCGGAGCTGCAGGTGGGTCAGAGGTCAGAGGTCAGAGGTCAGGGGTCAGGGGGTTGGGGTCAGACAGTGGTGGACGTCACTGACACGTTTACGTCTCAATTTTGAGACATAATAAATATTAAAACACCACAAACTGAAGTATTCTCCATTTAAAACAGTCGGGTAGTTTTAATTTTAATTAGTTTGAATTTTAAAAGGCTGTTCATTTTATATTTTATGCTTTTAATAAATGTTAGCATTAGCTTTGAGACATAGCGAGCGAGCTAGCATGCTGCGCACTGAGTTTTATGTTTGTACGAAATACGAGATCCATTTGAATTTGCTCAGAACTAGGTATTCCACGATAACACATTTAGAAGTACGATATATCGCTGCAGAGAAACATCACGATAAACGATAATATCACATAAAGCAGAAGAATCGCAGCGTAATAATAATCAGCCACAGATGTGATTTATTCCATCTTCTACAGTAAACATCAGGTTTTTGCCAAGTTTTTGCTAAAAATAAAAAAAATATTTAAAGATCAGACAGTGGACAGAGCTGCAAGTGGACGTCAAGTTTGTGTCTCAAGGCTAACGCTAATGCTAATTTTGAGGCATAATAAATATTAAAACACCACAAACTGAAGTATTCTCCATTTAAAACAGTCGGGTAGTTTAATTTTAATTAGTTTGAATTTTAAAAGGCTGTTCATTTTATATTTTATGCTTTTAATAAACGTTAGCATTAGCTTTGAGACATAGCGCGCAAGCTAGCATGCTGCGCACAGATTTTTATGGTTGTACGAAATACGAGATCCATTTGAATTTGCTCAGAACTAGATATTCCACGATAACACATTTAGAAGTACGATATATCGCTGCAGGGAAACATCGCGATAAACGATAATATCACATAAAGCAGAAGAATCGCAGCGTCATAATAATCAGCCACAGATGTGATTTATTCCATCTTCTCCAGCTCAGATCTCATCGTGTTAAATAAATCTCCCACTTCTGCAGGTCCCACTTCCTTAAACTGAGCGATAAATCGATGTAGTGATATCGACAGACTCAGAAGTGACTCTGACTTAAACTAATGTTGTTTATGTTTTGACTAAAGCAGCAGTGAGACGCCGTTTTCATACTAAACGCCTTAACGCTGGTGTGTGTTTGTGTTTCAGGGCACGGCGGGTAACGACGGCCCCCCTGGTCCTCCCGGAGAGAGGGTGAGTCCAAAGAAAATCGACAAACGCCGAGACTTTAACTGCTTTTCCGATCACGCTCAGTCTGCTTTTGTTTAGTGTTGTCCTTGCGTTTCCAGCGGGGCGTGGTGTTATTCCCCCGTCCTCTTCTATAACGCTCTTTAGACTCGCTCGTGTACCATCGAGCGGCGCCACTTCGACTCTGTTTGCGGCGGAATTGGCCGACAGGTGCGACCTTGAGCGCGTAAACATAATAAACAGGATGATTTTTGGCTTAGCGTCGTTCCCTAAAGTAAAGCAAATGGCCCGATCTCGATTCACGGGCGCGAGCGTAAAACAATGAGTCTGCGCTAAACAAGAGGCGTTCTCACTAATCTCCCCGATGACGGCCCCCCTCCCGGAGCCCCCGGCGCCGTCCTGCATTTCCACTTATTTCACTGTTTTCATTAACGTGAGCGAGCGCCGCGCTGCAGGTTTTTTGGGGAGTTTCTTTGGCCACATTTATCACGCCGTGTGGGTCATAACGTCGACATATTTTTCACGTTTATTTCCCAGGACATTAGTAAAGTCTGTTCTGTGTTTGTTCCTCTTCATTTAAGTGAATAAATGTTTCTTTTCTTCAGTGAAAACTCCTGAAACTGCTCCATCTTTTCTGTGCGACAAAGTTCACGACGTTTAAAGACTCACACACTGCACTTTAACTTTACTTTTACCTCAGGGTTTGGTAAAGTCGCACTGTGTTACTTTTCTGTTTGAGGGTCCACTACCTGCTTGTCTCCATGGAGATGTAACTGTGTATCTATGTCCATGAAGAGTGGCAGGTGCGTGTCAAGTCTGTGGAGCGGCGAGCCCAGTCTACAACAAACACCTGAGCATCAAAAACACCTTTTCAGAAGTGAATTAAAGGCAGAATGATAAAAGATTTAAAGCCGTACAGTGGAAGGCGAAGTGGTAACCATGGAGACAAGCGAGTGTAACAACAGAAAAGTTACATGGATGAGCTTTTTAATTCACATCCCTCAGTCCGATAGCAGCATTTATTTATTTAAGCCATGATGAGCCCGGCGCACGACACTGACAGATCTTCAATGTGGTTTTCATATTTTCTGACAATTTTGACTCGAAACAGAATAATAATAATAATAATAATAATAATAATAATAATAATAATAATAATAATGATAATAATAATAATAATAATAATAATAATAATAATAATAATAATAATGATAATAATAACAATAATAATGATAATAATAATAACAATAATACACAGACGCACAAACTGGATCCATATCTTCATCGTCGCCACTTCAGCTTCACTTTAAATGTTTTTTTCTTCCAGTTTGTTCATATTTGTGGATCTTGTTACATCAGAGCGTTTGTCTAAACCTCGTGCGACTCGTGTGCGTCAGATCTGAACAAAACAAACTCTCGTCCTGATAAACCGGAGCCTCAGAGCGAAGAGCCTCGTATCTGACGGACGCTTTAATAACGGCGCCGTGTCACCGTTAAACGACGGCGGTTTGATCGGACGCTTTTGTGAATCTCATCGTTCTCTCTGTAATGAATCTGTGAAACTCCAAAAGCGACGACCCGAGCGCGTGACCCGAGCGCGTGACCCGAGCGCGTGACCCGAGCGCGTGACCCGAGCGCGTGACCCGAGCGCGTGACCCGAGCGCGTGACCCGAGCGCGTGACCCGAGCGCGTGACCCGCCGCCGTCACACAACAAAGACTTTCCCACAGACGGAGCTTTGAGCTTTTTAATTGACTTTATGTTTTGTTCGTTTTGTAAAACGACCACGACAGGAAAACCACGTGTGTGTGGAGCAGATGAAAACTGAGTTTATCTTTTATTTTCACCACTTTATACAAATAAAAAGAAATGTGGGATTATGCTCAAGAAAAAAGTGATAAATATATTTCAACAAAGCAAAGGCTGGATATTGAGGATTTGAAATAAGAAATATAAATACATTATATATATATATATATATATATATATATATATATATATACATAGGGAAAGTCGTGTTTGACCCTCATTTTGACCCTCGTTTTGACCTTCGTCGTGTTTGACCTCGTCGTGTTTGACCCTCGTCGTGTTTGACCTTCATCGTGTGTGACCTTCGTCGTGTGTGACCTTCTTCGTGTGTGACCTTCTTCGTGTGTGACCTTCGTCGTGTGTGACCTTCGTCGTGTGTGACCTTCGTCGTGTTTGACCTCGTCGTGTGTGACCTTCGTCGTGTGTGACCTTCGTCGTGTGTGACCTTCTTCGTGTGTGACCTTCGTCGTGTGTGACCTTCGTCGTGTGTGACCTTCGTCGTGTCTGACCCTCGTCGTGTTTGACCCTCGTCGTGTGTGACCTTCTTCGTGTTTGACCCTCGTCTGTCCACTCACTTCCTGTCTCATCCTGGACTTTATTTTCTGATTTCAGGGACCTCAAGGACCTCAGGGACCGGTGGGCTTCCCTGGACCAAAAGGACCTCCAGTAAGTAACACCCCATCTGCACCAGACGCCGCTGTCCACAGACTGTTTATATAAATGGACATAGCTAACATGCTAACATGCTAGCCACCACGTTCCAAACAGGAAGTGATCATGTTGCACTTCCTGCTCCATCGACTCTACATGATCCTGGGGTTTTTATTTCACTATTGTGTCTGTAAATCAACATATGAACATTAATAACAGACAAATCAGGTCCTTCTTTCCCCGAGGTCGCTCCTGTTAGCGTTAGCAACAGGTTTGATTGACAGCGTTGCTAAATCAGGGGCGTTACCTTCCACAGCCTGGCTCCTGATTGGCTCTTTGGTCGCTGTGGTCACTCAGTTCATTTCTTTATGCTCCTCAAACATTCTAATCCGACTGGTTTCATTTGCAGAGTTCATGGGGCGTGGTAAAGTGCGGTAATGTGGCTAATTCTATCCCGAGGTCGTTAGTCTGTCTGTTATCGGAGCAGGGCCTATTTTCTCACTCGGCGGGACACCATTTGGAGCTATCGATTCAAGGTTGAATTCACGGCTGCCCCTTAGACTTCGCTGATGTGTTTTGTCAAATGGAAAGTATACGTCCTGTTGTTCGCTCGCACGGTTCACTCGTCCTGTGAGAAAACAGAGTAATGGGGGAGTATTTATACTTTAAAGCTGCGTTTGGGGTAATTCACTCGTGTTTTTGCTCCACAGGGACCTCCAGGAAAAGATGGGCTGCCCGGACACCCAGGACAGAGAGGAGAGACGGTAAGACACAGGACGAGCGCAGATACAGGAGGAAAAAACACACAAAAGTAAAAGTATCACGTGAAAAAATCTACTCAAGTAAAAATATTTAAAAATGTACTTAAAGAGTAAAAAGTACAAGTATTTCTCACAGATTTTGAGTCTTTAAAGCTTCAAATGTGGAGATTTCGATAAAGATTTGAGCTGAATTTTGTTCAACATAAACTTTTTTTTTCCTTTTTATATCAGTTCCGTCTTATTTTATTTTTGTTTTAATTAAATAAAATCTGTTTTCTGTCTTTACTTTTCGATTTCTTTTAGATTTTTATTATTAATTCTGGAGTATAGTCCAGTTTTCACAAATAAATCAAAGTCAGTGTTAAAATTTTCCAACTGAATCTATCGTTTTTTTTTCAGCCGTTTTTATATTTTTGTTTTGTTCAAATTATAAACGTGTTAAAATTAAACCCTGAGCCTTTTCAGCAGCTCACACACTATAAGAAAAATACTTTTACTTTTCAGTTCAGTGGAGTAAAAGTACAGATACTGCTCTCAAATGTACTCAAGGAAAAGTACTTTACTCCTTTTACTTCATTACTTTGCAGCACTGTTCATAACATACAGTTATAACAAACACAGATTATTAAAAATACTGTTACACAATCAGCTTTAGAGAAATGAGCTTCCAAACTAGAACAAGAATAAAATAAACAAACGCGCTGAGGTTGAGTTCTGCAGATTCATTAAACCGACTGTAGAAATAAACATGTTCTGGGTCAGATTCACTTCACTGGAGTTTGTAGATTTACTTTATCGATCCTGAGTGAGAGTTTTTAGTGTTTTCCTCCAGTTTCTCCTTAAAAAACAAAAACATTTAGTCCTGATCCAGATCCTCAGACTCGACTGGATCTGTCCTTAAACCTGAGACAGTCACATCTGATTAAAACTAAGAGCTCTCGTGTTAAAATATAAAATATCGCCACGTCGTCCGAGCCCCACAGCCCCGAACGGCGCCCTCTGCAGCACGAACCTTTAAATCACACGAGACACTTTAAAGGACACCATTTTATCAGCGGCGTTATTGTATACGACGCATTACAACCGGCGATAAAACATCTGAGTGCGACGCCAAACACGACGACACGAACCGTAAACTAAAGAGAACAGACTAAGCCCCCGGTGCTCAATGTGTCACCTCCCCCACAAACGCAACCTGCCAGACGCAACGAACGGGACGGAGAACAACGCCAACGCCACGCAGCACAGGAGCGACGCTAAACTATACACACATCAGGTAGAACAATATGAAACGATCGTTAGCATCTCTTTAGCTAACGGACGGGTGAAAAACGAGCTTTTATTATTTATTATTGAACTTGATCGTGTGTCAGTCGTGAATATCAAAGGATGAAAAATGAGAACTGTTGTCATGGCAATTACCAACTGGCTCTATGCACAACAGCGCCCTCTGCCTCACTGTGAGCGTCACTACTTCCTGTTAGCGCCACTACTTCCTGTTAGCGTCTCTACTTCCTGTCCAGGTTTATCTCTATGAGGTTCTTGCAGAGTCACATTAAAATGAATAAATATTTAAAGATCAGACGGTGGACAGAGAGCTGCAGGTGGGTCAGAGGTCAGGGGTCAGAGGTCAGAGGTCAGGTGACAACATGTTAAACTTTGCACAAATAAAATGAATACTGTTTAGAAAGAGCGATGTTTGTGTCTCGATGCTAACGCTAATGCTAATTCTGGAGCATAATAAATATTAAAACACCACAAACTAAAATATTCTACAGTTAAAATAATTGGGTCGTTTCTATTTTTGTTGATTGTTTATTTTATATTTTCTGATTTTAACAAAAGTGAGTGTTAGCTTTGAGACGCAGCGAGCTAGCTAGCGTGCTACTGTGGAAAGAGTCGATTAAAAACAAAAGTCACATCGTTAGAAAAGTCCAAATGTCCCTGCAGATGCTTCTGTAACAGGACAAAGTCAGATTAAAGAACAAAATGACTCCATCCAGTTTGTGTATTTAAAAACCTGTGGATTTGAGCAGCGTTTAGTTCAGATGTGTTCGACACTTAAAATGTAACAAACATGAAATTAAGGAACTAAATAAAACTCATTTTATTTTACTCAGGGGCTCAGACTTTTTCAGTGTGTGAGATACTTTTAAAATGATCTACCACCTAATACAAACATGTTAAACATATTTATTTGTAAATGTTTTATGAATTCTCACATGTCCAGTGCATTTTCATGAACATGAGATAAAACTGAACAACAACTGAACTTCTCACATGTTCATAACTTCAATGATGATTTCTGCTCTGACACTGAACAGAATCAGTGATGCAGAGATCAGGCAGAAGCTTCTGACAGACAGGAGTAAAACTGCATTTTTCGTTTTAAAGTGATAACAGAGATAATCATGTTGATTACAGTTTTGTCTTTTTTTTTAGCCATAAAAATCATGTTAAATGAAGTATCAGAATTTACTGCATTTTTCACACAAATACTTCTATTTTACACATCCATCTGTATTTTTTCTTTGACGCATTGAGTAAATGAGTGAAAATCCAATCTCATCCGTTGCCAGGGACAACAGAGGCAGATTACAGTAATGACGTAAAATATTTAGACAGCCCCGTGTCTCCACTTTGAGACGCCGTTTGAATTTACATGAAGCACGACTGGGGGCGGAGTTACGCTGCTGGAAAGTCCACAACCCGCTCTATCAGCGACGACAGGATCCGACGCTATAGGGATAAACTCTTGTTTATGCAGCGTCCATGATGTGACCAGGGTCAGGTGTGACCTGACTGTCCTGTATATGAGTCATGTGACTGGACATGACGGGACGTGATCTACACAAAATGCCTTCGCCATCGACGTAATGAACAGCCCTGATTTTCCCTATTTATTTACTATCATCTTGCGTTCTCGGCGTCGTCTCTTTATATTTGTGTCTCACTTTGACCCGACGTCGACGTTGAGCCATAAAACTCATAAGATTAATCAGATTGATCAGACTCTTCTTTAAACTGCAGATCCAAAGTTCACACAGACTCAGCTCTGATAACGACCGGAGGAGGAAACTCTTAAAACGTCTCGTCTCAGTTTGTTCCGGAGCTTCACTGATGCAGATATTCAGCTCCTCTGGGGACGGCGCTTTATTTGACAGTGAAAAAAAAAAGTACAAATTGGTCGGATCTGGTTGTGAAGACCTGCTTTTAGCTTTGATTCCCGTGTTAGTCGGTATGCGCCGCCGCAGCCGGTTTGACGAGCCCCCGGGGGCCATACATTCTACTAAAACGTTGACAGATCATCGCCCGTGTCATTAAGCCCCTCCCTCGTCTCTCTGGGTCGTTCTTAGAGTGAACGCCGCACACATGAGCGCCCCCTGCCCTCCCACCTGCACACGCTCCTCTGTTTACGTCTGCAGATTTACGAGCGCCGCGCCCCGGCAGCTGATATGAGAATTGATCAGAGTAATAAACGCGCTCGTACGCGCGGGAGACGGTGCGTTCGAGGAAGTGGGAAATAAAGATTTGAGTCAGAGTTTGATGCTGTAACTGCACAGCCTCAGGGTTCAGCTGAAATATACATCATCACAACATCATAATCGATACGTTTCGCTCGCTCATGGGGCGTAAACGGGCTCGCCGCGCCGAGATCTGATCAGCTAATGACGCAGTAAATCTGCTTCAATCATGTTCTACAAACAAACACGACAAAACTCTTTTTCAGCTGTTTTACAAATGCACCGTGTGTGTCGCCGAGGCCGTTCTGCGCCTGTTTGCACGTTCTCCCTGTGTCTGGGCGGGCAGTTATCACAAGTACTAGCATAGACTGTATGTAATGGACTTAGCTAACCTGCTAGCATGTATAAATGGACATAGCTAACCTGCTAGCATGTATAAATGGACATAGCGAACCTGCTAGCATGTATAAATGGACATAGCTAACCTGCTAGCATGTATAAATGGACATAGCGAACCTGCTAGCATGTATAAATGGACATAGCTAACCTGCTAGCATGTATAAATGGACATAGCGAACCTGCTAGCATGTATAAATGGACATAGCGAACGTTAGCCGCCGCGTTCCAAACAGGAAGTGATCATTAGCGCACTTCCTGCTCCATCCACGATAAAGTGCACCTTAACCTTATCTCACTATTCAACCTCAAATTAAAGCTGTGCTGTGTAGATTTCTGGTCCTTGTTTCCATGGAGATGTTAGAAAATGTCTCACAGTTTGGCTTTAAACGTGTATCTGCAAGGAGACAAGCAGGGGGCGCCACTAGGACAGGTTATAGGTCAAATCTGTGGAGAGGTGACGCTGCTTTAGCCAACATGGATTTGAATTAAGGTGTTAAAGTTTAATGCCAGAGTGCGGAACATTTCATGCAAATCAATAATATTTACATCAGGATTAATAGATTAAATATGAAGTAGAATGTTCTGTTCTGTTTAAGCGCGTCACATCTGCCACAGCTAACACTCATCTGAACTCTTTTATTTTCTTTATTCCATTTTTGTTATAAAAAGTCAAAAGTCCCAGAGAGGTCAGAGGTCAGAGGTCAGAGGGTCAGAGGTCAGAGGGTCAGAGGTCAGAGGGTCAGTGTCAGATCGTGGACAAGGAGATGACAACATGTTAAAACCTCCACAAATAAAATGAAAACTGTTTAGAAAGAGACGTTTTATGTGTCAATGCTAATGCTAATGCTAACTCTAATGCTAATTCTGAGGCATAATAAACGTTAAAATGACACAACAAACTGAAGTATTTTACATTTAAACATCATTATGTCGTGTTTATTTGAATTAGTTTGAATGTGAATAGGTTGTTTTATATTTTCTCATTTTATAAAGTCATTATTTTTGTGATTTTCTGAACATTTTAAAGTTGAACCTCTGTGTTTGAAGTAGTTTATTCTGCACGATACTTTAGTACAACACTGAAGGTTTTACACCGAGGTCCTGAAAGATCCACAAAGGACGTCTCTGCTCCGTCTCAGTTTTAACTTGAGCGTTTGAAGACGAGAACGCGGCGCTCGGTCGTCTCCACAGGAGCTGAACTCAACACCGTCTGCAGAATCACAACGACCCAGCTCCACCTTCAGCTCTGTTTGTTAATGTGGAGTTTGTTTGTTGTTGTTTATATTTTAATCTCTAATCCTTTTTCAGGGTTTCCAAGGAAAGACGGGTCCTCCAGGTCCCGGAGGAGTCGTGGGGCCTCAGGTAAGAAACACTTTAAATCAGGTCTGTGTTTGGATTAGACCGGGTTAAACGCACTCAGCTCTTTTAAAGATTTATGTAGATTTTTGTAGCCTTGAAAAATGATTCTGTATTGAAAAAATATAATATAAATAAGTCCAAGTGTTTTTGTACAACTCGATCTGTCTGTGATTATGTTTAATAAATGTGAAATATTCAAACAAAACGTCCTGGATTTCATAAAACTGACTCAAGTGAAGTTTAATCCTGTTTCCTCCTCAAAAACAGACCTGTTGTGTTTTGTTTCATTCACATGTTTGAGTCACTTTATTATTCGTCTGTAACATCGACAAAGATCAAAACGCTCTGTTCCACCTTGTGATGTCATCAAGTGGTAGTTTTCATGTTAACTCCTCCTTTTACCTTTAGTTCAGTCGAGATAAGAGACAACTCCAGGACTGAAATGATCCAAATGATTCTATAAATGAAGGTGTGTGGAGTTTAAAAACACAGTGGAGCACTTCCTGTATCACCACACGATGACATCACAAGGTGGAACAGAGTGTTTTCAGTTTGAGAGAAGAATCTGCAGGTTTGTGTGTGAAACGTGTGAGAATGAAACAAAAAAGCACAACTCCAGGTCTGTGTGTGACGAGGAAACAACATTAAAACAGATCAGAGGAGGGTAATATGGGCCCTTTAAGATAATATGGGCCCTTTAAGGTAATATGGGCCCTTTAAAGTTGTTATCTTGTGTTTTGTCCAGGGGCCCACTGGAGAGACTGGTCCCGTCGGTGAGCGAGGTCACCCTGGACCCCCCGGACCCCCTGGAGAGCAGGGTCTGCCCGGAGCCGGAGGGAAAGAGGGAGCAAAGGTAAAAACCCTGAAATGACATTTAGGACGGTGAGATAAAATAAAATAAGATCCTGAGGATACGACTCGCCCTCGTGTTTCTCAAATCTAATTTCCAGCTCATCGATTGGTCAGGGCTCAGCTCAAAACTGATTTACAAAGTCATTTGTTTAAAGATTGAGATGTGAGTTTGAAACAGACGCGACTGAAGTGGCCACAAACTCAATTATGCAGCGACAATTATACCACATGATCTAATATAAAAGGACGCACCACTGTCAGCCTGCAGGGGGCGCTCTCACACACTCACAGAGGACGCACCACTGTCAGCCTGCAGGGGGCGCTCTCACAGAAAAACACACAACTTATGGACAAAATGTGTTTGAAACAGGAAACAAAAGAACAAACATGAACTGTGTTTGAGGAGTTTACAGAGTCATAGGAGGAGGAGGAGGAGGAGGAGGGGGAGGAGGAAGAGGGAGAGGAGAAGGAGGAGTAGTATTAGTAGTATTAGTAGTAGTAGTAGTAGTAGTATAGGAAATAGTACAGAAATGATAGTACTAGTAGAAGTAATGCACTGCAGTCGATTCCAGGTAAGTATAAGTACACTAATGTAGTAATACTAATAATCGCAGTAGTAGAAGTAGTAGTACCAATAGTAATAGCAGTAGTAATAGTAAAAGTAATAGTAGTTTGTGTTTTGGATCATATGAAGATTTAAATGTATTTTATTAGATTTACTTTTTATCACATGTTTCTCAGATTTAAACTCATAAAACACTGGTCTCTTATTCATCCTGACCACAGCTCTGGACATAAGTGGACATAAGTGGACATAAGTGGACATACAGTGGACATAAGTGGACATACAGGGGGGGATTTATGTGTCTTCAGGCTGTGTCCGGCTGAATGTCGTCCCTGTGGTCCTCTCTGTCGTCCTCTCGTCTCTCGCCGAGGGCCCATTAGGAGGAGACAGTGGATATTTTGTAGAAGTATGTCCCACTCCAGACCCTCCTCCTCCTGTGGGGCAGTGCTTCATTTTTGTCCCATCTCCCCCTGAGCAGTTTAATCAGAGTGTATTGAGCGTACAGAGTTGTATTTTGCTCTATTATATTATTTAATCTACATCTGCATTTCCATTTTAAAGTCTCTGATGTTTATTGTGTTACTGACATCATCATCGTCACATGATCCCACGTCGTCTAGAGCAGCAGCAAAACACTCACAGGTCACGGTTTACACGTTTACACATTTACACATTTACACGTTTACACAGTTTAGTCACAGTTTTGGTGGATTGTGTCAGTCCCAGGCCTGTGTAAACTCAGAGGAATCACTGCAGAACCGACAGGCGGAAGGTTTTTCACTGAAACAATAAAATAAAAAGAGAGTGTCCTGTTTCAGTCGTAAGGGAGGGCATCCGGGTTAAAGTCAGACATAACTGGGAAAAGTTTTCAGAAAAGAAGTTTAAAGATTTTTGTTGCTCTAAACTTTTGTAACGAGATTCACTCAGAGAATCATCGTCTGAATCTTTGATGTAACAATAAATGAAAATGATCAAGTAAAGTCTGTGCAACATTCACCACCTACACACAGGTTTAACTCTAGGGACTGCATCGTCAGGGAGGGCATCTGGTTTAAAGTCACACACAGCTGAGAGACTTATCTGAACGAATTACACTGAGCTTTTGTGTTATATTGTTTGTTTTCCTGTTGTTCAACGCTCCATGCTAACACACGCTAACACACGCTAACACATGCTAACACACGCTAACACACGCTAACACATGCTAACACACGCTAACGCCTGTCTCTTGTTCACAGGGAGATCCAGGACCTCAGGGATCCCCCGGTAAAGACGGTCCTCCAGGTCTGAGAGGTTTCCCCGGAGAGCGAGGTCTACCAGGCGCCCCGGTAAGCTCCGCCCCCCTGTCTGACCGCCCGCCCGCTCCTATCCATCAGCGCTCCCCCTTTACACGTGTTTGTTAGCACGACGTGACACAACAATGGACAGAACAAATGAAGTCGCTCCCGTCTGAGCCGCTCACTTCATTAGACGAGGCAGGACAGAGTTCAGTCTGTGATCAATCCATCGGCGAGAAACACGAGCCGACGCCGCGCAAATGAACAGACGAGCTCGTGCATCGCCGCTACTGACACGAGCTGTTTTAGCTGCCGCAATGCATCATGGTCCTAGTATCAAAGAAGAGGGCGGCCGGGGTTTTAAAAGAGCGAATCAAAGACTGAAGAAGAAGAAGTGAGAAGTGAGAAGAAGAAGTGAGAAGTGAGAAGTGAGCGCTACGGCCACAGCTCCATTCAGACGCCGAAGTCTAGAGACGCCGAGGTTTAGAGACGCCGAGGTTTAGAGACATCGAGGTTTAGAGACAGTTTCCTTGTTGTTCTCTGTTTAAAGTCTCCTCTTTCCTCTGCTCCTCAGGGTCCTGCTGGTCTCAAAGGTGGAGAAGGCCCCCAGGGGCCCCCTGGTCCTGTGGTAAGTGTCTCTAAACACACGAGACAAAAGCTTCAAACTATGAACAGGTCGAGTATTTGAATCTTCAGGTCGGGGCTTGTTCCGTCTGCTCTAGTCTCGTCTTGGGATAAATTTAAACATTTATTCAAAAGTTTTGTCTCATTTTACAACAAAACTCATGTTTTTATGAAGCGGCGGATTAAAGATCATTTATGATAAAAGTCTGATACACAGGTGTAGTACTGCAGTACTGAGTTTACTGCGTCTGATACACAGGTGTAGTACTGCAGTACTGAGTTTACTGCGTCTGATACACAGGTGTAGTACTGCAGTACTGAGTTCATGTGGATGAGTTTTTGTATTGAGTCACTTTCATGAAGCAGAGAATCTGTATCAGAACAAGCCACGTGTGTGTGTGTGGGTGTGTGTGGGGGGGGGGGGGGGTTGTGTGTGTGTGTGTATATTGTGTTTCCGTGTGCAGATCCATTAGTCGTGCGGCTCAGGTCTTTGCAGACTGTTGATGTGAGTCTTTGTGTTTGTGCGTGTGTGTTTGTTTGTGTGCGTGTATGTGTGTGTGTATATGGGTGTGTGTGTTTGTGTGTGTCTTGTTGTTCAGATCTTTTTTCTCGTGTCTTAAATCTTCTTCCCAAAATGTTTTTCTTTCTTTCTTGTCTCTAATGCTCCGTCTCATCTTCGTCTTTTCTTCCGTCTCATCTTCGTCTTTTCTTCCGTCTCATCTTCGTCTTTTCTTCCGTCTCATCCTGGTCTTTTCTTCGTCCAGGGCTCTCCTGGAGAGCGAGGCAGTGCTGGACAGGCCGGTCCCATTGGTCTGTCCGGTCGTCCCGGGCCCCAGGGCCCCCCGGGCCCCGCTGGAGAGAAGGGTGCACCTGTGAGTCCTTCATCTTTAAACTTCACAGCATCTGCCCTTGAACTGGATAAATAAATAAATCTGTGTTTCCAGGGAGAGAAAGGCCCTCAGGGGCCCGCGGGTCGAGATGGAGTCCAGGGTCCAGTCGGTCTGCCCGGGCCGGCGGGACCCCAGGGCCCACCCGGAGAAGACGGTGATAAGGTAAATCCCTGAGCATTAGAGTGAGTGAAGTGCAGTTACTATGGCAACAGTTTTATCAGAGTTTGTTTATTTCAGAGCCAAGACTTTTATTTATGATGTAATTATTTTAACGAGTTCTGACCTCGTCTGTGTTTCACAAACACCTGACTCTGAGGCTCTGGACTCTGGGGTCAGGCTCTAAACTGACCGTCTGCGTCTGGTTTCAGGGCGAGGTCGGCGAGCCCGGACAGAAGGGAAGCAAAGCGGACAAAGGCGAACAGGTCAGACCCAAACGTTATGACCAGTGTCCACTTTGAGTCACGTTAACGACTCCAGGACGTGTCCGTTTGGCCCAGTTTTACCCTCAGTTGTTTCTGTTGTCGTTTAGGGTCCTCCTGGCCCGCCCGGTCTCCAAGGTCCCATCGGCGCCCCCGGTCCCGCCGTAAGTGTCTCTTGTATCTCACATCGATAAAAGTTTACGGGGCCGTGTCGACGGATCATAAAAGAGAAAAACCAAAAGACCAACAGAGCGACCGACCGCGAGAAACACGACTTTAAAGATGCAAATATATGAAGTGTTTAGATTTAACAACTTTGAAAAGTCACTCAGTCCAGTTTATTTTTGTGGAGCGAAAACTGAAAACAGCTTCACAAAACTCTTAAAATACAAACAGAAAACAAGACGAGCAGATTATTTCAGTTTCATCTTCTCTTTGTTTCATTTAGTGAATAACTGAAGTGTTTGTGTCTCAGGGAGCAGATGGAGAGCCCGGTCCCAGGGGTCAGCAGGGCATGTTCGGACAGAAGGGAGACGAAGGCCCCAGAGGATTCCCCGGTCCCCCAGGTCCCATCGGTCTGCAGGTCAGTGTACACGAGTACGTGAGTGTAGTACTGCACGAGTATGTGAGTGTAGTACTGCACGAGTATGTGAGTGTAGTACTATACAAGTACATGAGTGTAGTACTGCACGAGTACACAAGTGTAGTACTGCACGAGTACACAAGCGTAGTACTGCACGAGTACAAGAGTGTAGTACTGCACGAGTACAAGAGTGTAGTACTGCACGAGTATGTGAGTGTAGTACTACTGTGCTCACACTTTAAAGTACAGCGGCTCCTTTGGTCATGTGATCTGTTTATGACCTCAGTGTTGCACATTCACACCTGAGTCCGAGCGTTTCACTGCGGCGTCTTTAAACACGCTCTGAAAACACGTATGTGGTAAAAGCTCTGGACACACAGAACTGAAAAGAAAAGAAAAGAAAACTGAAAGAAAAAACTTCAAACACTGAGTGAATCTCGTCTGACTCATGTTTCTGCTGAAAGATCAGGAAGTGCTCCAGGGACAGTCTGTTTAGAGTCTATATACAGTTTATATAGAGTCTATATAAAGTGTAGTTTATGTAAAATGTAGAGTTTATATAACGTGGAGTCTTTATAGAGCAGGTGTCTCACACACGGAGCTCGTCAAGGGATTTCTGAATAAAATGCACAAGTAAATAAATAAATAAAGTTTTCTACATGTCACTGCTGTGGATCTTATATTTTCTCTAAAATGAGTCGAACTGTGACATTTGTAAAAGGAGGAAACAGGAGCCTGACGTAGAGTCTGAGTGTATGAAGTGTGTGTTTGGAGTGAGAAGGAGACGACGGTGCAGGGAGTAGAGTGGAGAGAGCAGAGCACGGACGGAGACAAGACAGACTGTACCAGGGCTGGGGAGCGGGGTCGGAGCAGAGCCGGGAGCGAGGGAGCTGGGACGGTCCAGGGACGGTCCAGGGACGGTCCAGAGACGGTCCAGGGACGGTCCAGGGACGGTCCAGGGAGCAGGATCTGGAGGGAAGCACAAAATCCAATGAGCAACGTAACAGCGAGCAAAAATACAAAAAGCAACGACAAGCAAAATAATCACGCTGACACGTGGACGATCTGGCACCGAGTGTCTGGTCCTGGCTCCTCTTGTTCGCCGCAGGTGGCGTTGACTGCGCTGATGAGTTCCAGGTGTGCGTGGGAGGAGCTAGGAGCTCCGCCCAGCTCCGGCTCAGACAGGTGAGGGAGGGGAAGGAGCAAGACAGGAGGAAAAACAGGGAGCAGGAAAAACATGGATCATGACTAAACCAGGACTAAAACTATACTTTTCATATTATTTTATTTTGTGTTTATCCGTTTCTGTTTTCAGTCGTGTTTCTTTTTAATAAAACCTGGTCCGTCTCTTTTCGACGCTGGACTTGGCCCAGGACATAAACACTGTGCTCAGATAATTATTCATCTGTTTGTTGCATCTGTCTCTATTCAAATAAATAAATAAACACAAATAAACCCCTGACTCTAACATAAACTCAAAGCTAATGCTAATGCTAACTCTTAATAAAACCATACAACTTTAATTAATATAAACACTGCTCAGATGTTTTTATATGTCGATTATTTCAGTCTATGGTTTTATTTTGGTATTTGTCATGCCTCAAAATTAGCATTAGCATTAGCATTAGCGTTAGCATTGGGACACAAACGTCTGCTTTTCTAAACACAGAAGCGTCTTTAACGTGTTCAGAGCCTTGTCCACTGCCTCATCTTTAAATATTTATTCATTTTAGCGCAACTCGATAAAATCCTAGACAGGAAGTAGTGCCGCTCAGAGTGAGGCAGGGGGCGCTGTAGTGCTCAGAGCCTGTTAGCATTAGCCGTTCCAGAGTTCTGTTTGTGTTATTTGGGCCACAGTGTTATTTTTCCCTGATTTCCGTCGTATATCGACTCTGGGACCGTTTTAAAGCCCCGCCCCCTCGCTCCGCCACAGCGAGCCCATGAGCCAATCACGATCCTCGCTCGCTGTAATGGCGTTATGACGTTATCTGATCAGCGGGGCCGTCTCCGCACAGTCGAGGTCATTTGTTTCTAATGATGAGTTTTATTAGTGATCAGCTTCTGTAAGTCAAACATGGAGCTGGTCATTGTCTTGATGAAATTACCCAGAATGCCACTCTTCACGCTCAGGTCCCGTCCCGTCACAGCGGGGCGGCGGGCGATGGCTTTTTAATTGGGTGTAATTCACTTCCCATTGAGATTCCATTAATTGTGCGGACCGACCCGGCTGATCGTCAGTTTGTCATTGAGCACATTCTCCGCGGAGCGTAATTAGCCGCGGCGCTAACGATCTCAGGCGGGAGGAGACTTTTACTCAGATGAGATTTCACAGCGAGGGAGGGATTGGAGGCGTTTAGACGTTTAGACCGACTCAGAAAACGCTGCCTTTTAAAAACAAAAGCGAGCGTGAGGGCGGGACCGCAGAGCACGAACCTTTGATTTTATGGAAAAGTCGTTTATTTTTGAGCTTGTCCTTGAATATTTGAATTAGAATCTGAAAATGTGTAAATGCTGCGGTGGTTTGGCCCGAGTTTAGTCTCAGTTTAGTGTTTGTGGTTTAGTCCAGATTCACTAAACTGATCCGGCTCCGGTCTGGTCCTGTTCTAGACCTGGTTTAGTTCTGGTCTGGTCCAGTGTGGCCCAAAAGTCACTGACACTTTTAAATCTTCAGTCGCTCCTTTAATAAACTCGCCAAATTTTAGCCGCAGATAACCTTCGGAGATTTTTCTTAATATTTACAGTTATAATTATTCACTTACACTTGAACTTATCACGACTTAAACTCGGGGAAGTAAAAATGACCTAATTTGATCCTCGATGTCACGTTTTAAGTCGTTTATCGTCTGAGGTTTATTCACAAACACCTTTTCTTTAAGATCGACCCACAGGAAGAAATCAGGACGAGTCAGGTCTGTGGAGATACTGCCCCCTGTCTGTGAAAAACACTTACACTGGACCATGAGGATGAGGAATGTGGATTTGCTCAGATTAATGTGGGAAGAGTCATTCAAAATGCTCTGGAAAAATAAAAGACAAATATTTAGAAACAAAAGAGTTAGACATTTTAGTTTAATACAAATGAAAAAGAAGAGGGTCTGATTCTGGGCCCCTCAGAGGTCGGGGCCCGGGAGGACAGACCCTTTATCCCCCTGTGGGAGAAGGAGGATTTTGTTTTAAACTTTTATCACAATAAAACAAAAATCTACAAGACACTAAACACAAAAGACGAAAAGATGTATTCAAATTGTACGTCTACGTCTGAAACTGGTTTGGTTCTGGTTTGAGTCCAGTTTGGTCCTGGTGTAGACCTGGTTTGGTTCTGTTCTAGACCTGGTTTAGTTCTGGTTTAGTCCACAGTCTGTTTATATAAATGCACAGAGTGAACATGATCCTGGGGTTTTTATTTCACTGTTGTGTTTGTAAATCTCGTCTTTATTCAGTCTGTGGTTTAGTTCGATTCTTTTGTCTAAAAAGTGAAAATGAAGCGTCAGAATGAAACTGTAAAGGGTTTTGTTCGTGTTTATTTATTGCCTTGCTCGTTGGCACAAAAACATCCTCAGACCGGTTCTTTTCTCTGGTTTCCTCCGACTCCGATGCCAAACCTCGGCTCCATTATGAGTCCAGACAGTGAACGAGCGGCTCTTTAATCTGAAGAATCAGTCGTTTAAATGTCAGGGGTGAGACACGTGCTCCAGCGGCTCATTCATCAAACTCAGAGCTAACGCGGCTAAAGCTAAAAGTCACAGTGAAGTTCAGACAAACGTGGAGACGATTTAAGGACGTCAGTGTGGCTCAGAGCCGCGACTCTGACACGATTCTTCTGTGGCTCAGAGCCGCGACTCTGACACGATTCTTCTGTGGCTCAGAGCCGCGACTCTGACACGATTCTTCTGTGGCTCAGAGCAGAGACTCTCTTAAAAGTTCTTCTGCACGTCTTCTCTTCCTCATCTCTCCTCTACCTTTTGTCTCTCCTCTTCCTCCTCTCCTGTTCCTCTCTCTTCCTCTCTCTTTGTCTCTTTCTCTCTCTTCCTCTCTTCTCTCTGTTCACTCATGAGATCTTGTGTTCAAAGTTCTTCCACACTTCTTCTCTTCCTCCTCTCTTGTTCCTCTCCTCTTTTCTCTCCTCTCTCCTGTTCCTCCTCCCCTGTTCCTCTCTCCTCCTCTCCTCTCTCTTTTCTCTCCTCTCTTCTCCTCTCCTCTCTTTGTCTCTTTCTCTCTCCTCTTCTCCTGTTTCTCTCTCCTCCTCTCCTCTCTTTGTCTCTCTCCTCTCCTCTTCCTCTCTCCTCCTCTCCTCTCTTTGTCTCTTCCTCTCTCCTCTCCTCTATCCTCTCCTCTCTCCTCTTTTCTCTCCTCCTCTCCTCTCCTCTCTCCTCTTTTCTCTCCTCTCTCCTCCTCTCCTCTCCTCCTCTCCTGTTCCTCTCTCCTCTCTCCTCCCTCTCTTCACTCATGAGATCTTGTGTTCAAAGTTCTTCCACACTTCTTCTCTTCCTCCTCTCCTCTCTTTGTCTCTTTCTCTCTCCTCCTCTCCTCTCTTTGTCTCTTTCTCTCTCCTCCTCTCTCTTCTCTCTGTTGTTCAGTTTTTATTCTTGTTCACTCATGAGATCTTGTGTTCAAAGTTCTTCCACACTTCTCCTCTTCCTCCTCTCCTCTCTCCTCTCTCCTCCTCTCCTCTCTTTGTCTCTTTCTCTCTCTTCCTCTCTTCTCTCTGTTCACTCATGAGATCTTGTGTTCAAAGTTCTTCCACACTTCTTCTCTTCCTCCTCTCTTGTTCCTCTCTCCTCCTCTCCTGTTCCTCTCTCCTCCCTCTCTTTGTCTCTTTCTCTCTCCTCTTTTCTCTCCTCCTCTCCTCTCTTTGTCTCTTTCTCTCTCTTCTTTTCTCTCCTCCTCTCCTCTCTTTGTCTCTTTCTCTCTCCTCCTCTCTTCTCTCTGTTCACTCATGAGATCTTGTGTTCAAAGTTCTTCCACACTTCTTCTCTTCCTCCTCTCCTGTTCCTCTCTCCTCCTCTCCTGTTCCTCTCTCCTCTTTTCTCTCCTCCTGTTCCTCTCTCCTCTTTTCTCTCCTCTCTCCTCTCTCCTCCTCTCCTCTCTCTTTTCTCTCCTCCTCTCCTCTTTTCTCTCCTCTCTCCTCCTCTCCTCTTTTCTCTCCTCTCCCCTCCTCTCCTCTCTTTGTCTCTTCCTCTCTCCTCCTCTCCTCTCTTTGTCTCTTTCTCTCTCTTCCTCTCTTCTCTCTGTTCACTCATGAGATCTTGTGTTCAAAGTTCTTCCACACTTCTTCTCTTCCTCCTCTCTTGTTCCTCTCTCCTCCTCTCCTGTTCCTCTCTCCTCCCTCTCTTCTCTCTGTCTCTTTCTCTCTCCTCTCCTCCTCTTCCTCTCTCCTCTTTTCTCTCCTCTTTCGTTCAAAGTTGTCCAAACAGGTTCTTATTGCATCGTCTTTGTCCCATAAACACATTGAATAGAGATAATGGGTTTTTAACGATATTTTTGTGCATTTGTAAAACGATAAATGCAAAATGGAAACATTTAGTGTCATAAAGGTTCCACAGTGCGACTTTAACGCCAAATGACAAAAGAAACTGCAATATTTCAACAGTTCAAACTTTATCACCAAGAAAACCTCAGTGTTTCTGTTCCTCTGACGACCTCCTGTTGTCTCTGTAGTTTGTGTAGTTTGTGTACTTCCTGAGGTATTGTCTGTGTGTCTGTGTGTGTCTGTGTGTGTCTGTGTGTGTCTGTGTCTGTGTGTGTGTCTGTGTGTGTCTGTGTGTGTCTGTGTGTCTCTGTGTGTCTGTGTGTGTCTGTGTGTCTCTGTGTGTGTCTGTGTGTGTGTCTGTGTGTGTCTGTGTGTGTCTGTGTGTCTCTGTGTGTCTCTGTGTGTGTCTGTGTGTGTCTGTGTGTGTCTGTGTGTCTCTGTGTCTGTGTGTGTCTCTGTGTGTGTCTGTGTGTGTCTGTGTGTCTCTGTGTGTGTGTCTGTGTGTGTCTGTGTGTGTCTGTGTGTCTCTGTGTGTCTGTGTGTGTCTGTGTGTCTCTGTGTGTGTCTGTGTGTGTCTGTGTGTGTCTGTGTGTGTCTGTGTGTGTCTGTGTGTCTCTGTGTGTGTCTGTGTGTGTCTGTGTGTGTCTGTGTGTGTCTGTGTGTCTGTGTGTGTCTGTGTGTCTCTGTGTGTGTCTCTGTGTGACTCTGTGTGTGTCTGTGTGACTCTGTGTGTCTCTGTGTGTGTCTGTGTGTGTCTGTGTGTGTCTGTGTGTCTGTGTGTCTCTGTGTGTGTCTGTGTGTGTCTGTGTGTGTCTGTGTGTGTCTGTGTGTCTCTGTGTGTGTCTGTGTGTGTCTCTGTGTGTCTCTGTGTCTCTGTGTGTGTCTGTGTGTGTCTCTGTGTGTCTGTGTGTCTCTGTGTGTGTCTGTGTGTGTGTCTGTGTGTCTGTGTGTGTCTCTGTGTGTCTGTGTGTCTCTGTGTGTGTCTGTGTGTGTGTCTCTGTGTCTGTGTGTGTCTCTGTGTGTGTCTGTGTGTGTGTCTGTGTGTGTCTGTGTGTGTCTGTGTGTGTCTGTGTCTTTAGCCTCAGGTTTGTTTCATATTTCATATATTTCTTGTCGTTTCGTCGACTCCAGAGACGCTTCAAACATCCAGACACTGAAGCACGTTTGTTTATTCATGAAACTCTTCTTCTTCTTCTTCTTCTTCTTCTTCTTCTTCTTCTTCTTCTTCTTCTTCTTCTTCTTCTTCTTCTTCTTCTTCTTCTTCTTCTTCTTCTTCTTCTTCTTCTGATGAAGTTTCTGTTTGTGTTTCAGGGACTTCCTGGACCTCCTGGTGAAAAAGGAGAGAACGGCGACGTCGGCCCGATGGTGAGAGAGATTTGTTTTTCTTTTATTAAAAATACAGAAAGTAGAATTAAAACATTTATTCAACATTTATTCAAATGTTTTATTAAAGTTCTGTGATGTTTGTGTTAAACCTCTGAGCCGCGATGGAGAGAAAAGGAGAGATAAATAAACAGATAAACAGGGACGGATGGACAGAGACGGATGGAGACAGATGGACGTCTCAGCAGCTCCTTGACTTCGCTCGTTGGTCTAAAATGACGGCGCCTCCTTGTGGCCACAGTGACACACGACGTCTGAGTCTCACTGGACTTTATGAGGCTGAGGCGGGGTCAGGGGTCAGGGGTCAGGGTCCAGCTCTGTGGTCTCCTTTTGATTTGATTTAACTCCATGTTCTTTTGTGCAGGGTCCGCCTGGTCCTCCTGGTCCCCGAGGTCCTCAGGGGCCGAGTGGAGCTGATGTAAGTGTCGTGTCTTTAACTTTTCATCACGTGACGTTGATCATGTGTAAATAAAAACATACATCTATAAAGTTACACGTCACATTTGAGTCAAACCTCGCTCTTTATTTACACTTCACGATTATTTAGAATCAAACTTTAAATCTCTGTTTTTACTCTGCGCAGAGACTTAAATAAATTAAACACTGATCTGATGTTCCTCTTCAGTCTGAACCTGTGTGGACCTGTGTGTTACATCTTTAAATCACGTTGTTGTTTTTGTCCTCGTGAGGCGCATCAACGTGAAACGAGTAACACACTTTAGTCCCCACAGTGAAGAACCATTATCTGTACATGAAGTGTTTCCTCGTCGTCTCGTTCTCTGCTGTTCTGTTCTGTTCTGTGTCTTATATAACGTCTCCAGATAGTGACCCGTGTTCTTGTGTTTCTTCTGTCCACAGGGTCCTCAGGGGCCTCCCGGTGGTGTGGGTCCGGTGGGATCTGTGGGGGAGAAGGTAGGACTCACGGCTCTTTGCTCACGGCTCTTTGTCTCGTGAGGTCAGTTTGACGCCGGCTCCTCTCGGCCTTGTCCAGGGCTCAGAACGACCTCGTGTCATGTTCTCGCCGGAGGAGCCTGAGCTGAACGTTCTCGAGGCTTTAAATCCTTCTGACATGTTTAGCCTTGGAGAACTGCGCCTTTTTCTGAAGCTTTTGTGAAAACATAACTTCACTTTTCTTTATTTAAACAGACAGAGATGATGAACTTTGTGTTTTTGTTTGATTTTGACTCCGTAAAAACAGCGACATTGACCAAAAACCAGGACGAGTCTGATCTGTGCAAACACGACTCGTCTCCACGTTCGGTCTTAACTTAAAGCTAAACTCTGTTTATGTTCATTTCACCACATTTTCAACACGATTCCTCCTTTTCAGAGAAATTTGGCAGAATAAAACCTTAATGTTGTACAGCAGATGTTAAAATGAGCTCAGATGATGGAGCCTGAAGGGACGGAGCTTCAGATCGTTTTAAAAAACATGTGGAGTCACTTATTAAAAACACATCGCAAAATAAGAACAGAACAAGGAATGTGTCAAGAATCATAAAACCAGAATGAACAGGGACAGGTTCACTACAGGACTAAACCCAGACTGAACCCAGACTAAACCCAGACTAAACCCAGACTAAACCCAGACTAAACCCAGACTGAACCGAGACCAGAATAAGACCAGATCAACACCAGATCAAGACCAGAATAAGACTGGATCAAGACCAGAACGAGACCAGATCAAGACCAGATCAAGACCAGACCAAGACCAGACCAAGACCAGATCAAGACCAGACCAAGACCAGATAAAGGCCAGAACAAGACCAGAAAAAGATCAGACCAAGACCAGAACGAGACCAGAACAAGACCAGAACGAGAGCTGATCAAGACCAGAACGAGACCGGATCAAGACCAGAACAAGACCAGAAAAAGACCAGACCAAGACCAGAATAAGATCAGATTGAGACCAGATCAAGACCAGACCAAGACCAGATCAAGACCAGAATAAGACCAGATCAAGACCAGACCAAGACCAGATCAAGACCAGATAAAGACCAGAACAAGACCAGAATAAGACTGGATCAAGGCCAGAACAAGACCAGAAAAAGATCAGACCAAGACCAGAACGAGACCAGATAAAGACCAGAACAAGACCGGATCAACACCAGAACGAGACCGGACCAAGAGCAGAATAAGACTGGATCAAGACCAGATCTTGTTTAATTTGATCTTTATTTCTCCAGGGCGAGTCCAAACTGAGCTCCTCACTCTTTTGACTCAGAACAAAACAAACCTCTGTATTTCACCTCCATTTAAAGATTAAAAACAGGTTCATGATAAATGTTTATCTTTAGTAAAAAGCTGCAGTGGCTCCAGTTTGAGCTTCAGGTCCATCGTTTCAGTTCTAAAGGTCCAGTTTTTAGTCCTTCAGTCGTGAGATCTTTTCCAGACTGTGATGGTTTAAACTCGTCTGTTATGAAACAAAGAGAGAAGCTAAAGAACAAAACCAGGAAACAGAAACAAGACCAACCCAGAACTCAACCAGGACTAAACTGGGACCTCAGAACCTCTCACCTTAAACCCTGAACAGGACTGAGATTTGGATCTAAAAGACGTTCTGTTCTGTCACATTTTCTCGTTCGTTTGTTGGGACATTAGTGGAGACGACGTCGATAACTCTGTTTTTTTTCCTCAGGGTGAACAAGGCGAAGCTGGAAACCCCGGACAACCCGGAGAGCCGGGCACAGGCGTGAGTAAAACATCCAACATGTAAAAGTACAGTTTATGTCTTTAGCTCTAAACACGGTCTGACGCAGTAAAACGCAACTGTAAATAAAACACTTTTAAAACTCGTCAAGTGTGAGACGATGAAACTCAGTGAATAAAATCATCAGAACTTAACAACTCAGCACGAGCCTCGACACAGCAGAGACAAACTGAGACACTGTGCTGCGCCGAAACTGTGAGACTGAGGACGAGGACGGACGAGAAATAATTAAAGTTTATTTCTTTGTCACATTTAAAACGTCAGACGAACAAAAAGCTTCAGAAAACACAAAAAATACACAGATTTGCACAAGAAAAGAAAAAAACACACATACATCCTGTGTGTGTTAAATACCAGGGAGAAGGGGCGGGGCTAGAGTTAAATACCAGGGAGAGGGGGCGGGGCTAGTGTTAAATACCAGGGAGAAGGGGCGGGGCTAGAGTTAAATACCAGGGAGAAGGGGCGGGGCTAGAGTTAAAAACCAGGGAGAGGGGGCGGGGCTAGTGTTAAATACCAGGAGAGGGGGCGGGGCTAAGTCTTGTCTTAAACTGCGTTAAACTCTGAAACGATCTGATGTAAGATATTAAACACCACCTGCTTGTTTCCATGGAGATATTCTTCCTTTTGAATGTTGCACAGTAGGGCTTTAAAATGACCTGTCACTTCACGTAAATGGAGTCATCAGGGCAAGTTACAGCTCAGCTCTGTGGAGAGGCACCCCGGATCACAATAAGGATGCAAGATTTTAGTAAAAACAAAGCAAAACAAACATGAAACTATAATAATAACTGGATAAGACTAGTGGCTGCTCCTGGTACTGCAGCTGCCCCATAGACAGTGTGTGTGTGTGTGTGTGTGTGTGTGTGTGTGTGTGTGTGTGTGTGTTCTGACAGGGCATCTGGCTTTCACACATGTTTTAAAGTTAGCTTTGTGAGAGTTAGCCTAGCTCCGCTCTATCCGCCATCGCTCTGACTCTGACATCACGCGGGGGGAGGAGCCAGCGCGGACAGATGAGGTCATACATCCATCAAATCAAATAGACACGTTTAAAGCCTTACTATGGAACATTCCAGGTAAAACAATAACATCTGCACAGAAACAAGCGGAAAAGTGACGCCGTTCAACTTTAAAACAGCGTGTCAGATCCTGAAGGTCATGTGACACAGAGGAGGTCACGTGTCCGTTCAGCCGCGTCCAGGCGTGTGTCCGGTCAGAGAGCGGCGGCGGCGTCTCGCCACGGACTCTTTATACAAATGGACGTAGCTAACCAGCTAGCCGCTTCGTTCAAACAGGAAGTGATCATGTGCGCACTTCCTGCCTCGCTCCTGATTGGCTCTTTGGTTGCTATGATACTCGCTCCTATACCTGCTCGTCCCATAATGCACTTCTTCACACAAAGTTCCACAAATGCAGTGAACTTTATACTTTATACTTTTGTTCCGTTGAATCTGACTGAAGTAAAACCTTTATCTTTGGCTCGCCGCTGGTTCTCGCCGCTGGTTCTCGCCGCTGGTTCTGACTCAGTTTGTCTCTAAAACGAATCCACATCAAACGTCGTCTTTGTAATTACATCATGACTTTAATATAAAACTAAATGACATTATGAAGGTTTGAGTCTCTCCCTAAAGATCAGCATCACTTTAATTTAATCAAATCTACTTTATTCAAACGAGACAAAGATGAAACGAGACTGAAACGGGGATAAAGAAAAGAAAACCTGCGTCCAAGTCTGAACATCTGCGGCGATTTTCCTGTGAAATAAGAAATATTATTAACAGAGCGATTTATAAACAGTTTAAAGTTTAATAAACGGTCACATGACACTCCACAGGATTTTATGTGTAAAAATATAAATGAATATAAAAATAATCATGTTTTTGTGTCGTCTGATGTTCATATAATCTGTCATTTTAATTTTTCACATTTAAAACTGTTAGAATAAATAATCTGCCTCTGTCAGAAAATAAAACTGACAAACGAGGAGCTGGATTTGGACAAATGGACCGACAATAAACTGAAGAATAAAATAAATAAAACTGTTTGACACGACGACACGGAAAAAGGAAAGAGTCTGTGTTAATCCAACAAACAGACCTGGAGTTTTCTTTCATTCTCACATGTTTAACACACAAACTCTGCACATTCAGGCTGAAAACACTCTGTTCCACCTTGTGATGTCATCATGTGATACAGGAAGTGCTCCACTGTGTTTTTAAACTCCACACACCTTCACTTCAGAAAAACTGACAATCTACAACTGAACTAAAGGGAAAAGGAGCCGTTCACTTAAAAACTCCTCTGCTCCCTTTTCCCCTGGTCTCCTCTCCTCCACTTGATGACATCACAAGGTGGAGCGTTTTGATCTTTGTAGATGTTACAGACTAATAATAAATGAAACAAAACACGACTCCAGGTCTGTTTTTGAGGAGGAAACATCTTTAATCCAAACTGCAGTGTCCCTGTCGTATTTCCTCGTGGACTTTTGTCTTACTTCACTCCCCCTCGCCGCTCCACAGATCTCACCCGTGTTTATTGCTTCACTTTTCCGTCGACTCCCATGTGACTCTGATATAACGAGTTCACACTTGTCCTCCTCTTTCACAGGGACCCAAAGGTGAGAGGGGCGAGAAGGGAGAGGCGGGGCCCCCCGGAGCCGCCGGCCCCGCTGGAGCCAAGGGACCCCCCGGAGACGACGGTCCAAAGGGAAACCCCGTGAGTAAAGACGCCGTTTTGTGGCTACGAGTATAACGGTCATAACTTTATAATCATTATCTGGACTTTACACTTTTTAAACCAAACATCAGAAATAATTCACTATTTCTGTTTCGACAAAAATTAGAGAGAGACTGATGTATCGATATATCGATATATCGCTGGGACGATATTGGCACATGTCACTTTATGGAATATCGGCTTTAAATGTCCAGCAGAGGTCGATATTTAGTTTGACCTGCCGCCTAAAGATCTGCATAAAGCTCCATTTGAAAACTTTAATGTGAAAACCTGAGTTTTAGTCAATTTAAAATACAAAATGTGGGGAAATAATCCAAAATGGCCGCACATATCGGCCATCGCTTTGTAGCTCGATATGTTAGCCTCTCAGTGGGGTTAGCTCGTTATGTTAGCCTCTCAGTGGGGTTAGCTCGTTATGTTAGCCTCTCAGTGGGGTTAGCTCGTCATGTTAGCCTCTCAGTGGGGTTAGCTCTTTATGTTAGCCTCTCAGTGGGGTTAGCTCATTATGTTAGCCTCTCTGGGGGTGTTAGCTCGTTATGTTAGCCTCTCAGTGGGGTTAGCTCGTTATGTTAGCCTCTCAGTGGGGTTAGCTCGTCATGTTAGCCTCTCAGTGGGGTTAGCTCGTCATGTTAGCCTCTCAGTGGGGTTAGCTCTTTATGTTAGCCTCTCAGTGGGGTTAGCTCGTTACGTTAGCCTCTCAGTGGGGTTAGCTCATTATGTTAGCCTCTCTGGGGGGACTAGCATGTTATGTTAGCCTCTCAGTGGGATTAGCTTGTTATGTTAGCCTCTCTGGGGGGTTAGCTCTTTATGTTAGCCTCTCAGTGGGGTTAGCTCGTTATGTTAGCCTCTCAGTGGGGCTAGCTCGTTATGTTAGCCTCTCAGTGGGGCTAGCTCGTCATGTTAGCCTCTCAGTGGGGTTAGCTCGTTATGTTAGCCTCTCAGTGGGGCTAGCTCGTTATGTTAGCCTCTCAGTGGGGTTAGCTCGTTATGTTAGCCTCTCAGTGGGACTAGCTCGTTATGTTAGCCACACTGAGGGGTTAGCTCTTTATGTTAGCCTCTCAGTGGGGTTAGCTCATTATGTTAGCCTCTCTGGGGGGACTAGCACGTTATGTTAGCCTCTCAGTGGGGTTAGCTCATTATGTTAGCCTCTCAGTGGGGTTAGCTCGTTATGTTAGCCTCTCAGTGGGGTTAGCTCCTTATGTTAGCCTCTCTGGGATCAGGTACGACTAAACGGCTAAACGAGCGTCTAATCCTGAACAGAGGAGTTTAAATCCCAGCGTCAGTGAACTTTTATTTATAATTTCACTGTTTTTTCCTCCGTTGAAAGGGCCCCGTTGGATTCCCTGGAGACCCCGGTCCTCCTGGTGAACCTGGTGTAGCTGTAAGTACAAACTCATAATCGTTTGTGTTACTTTTAGAATATTGTGTTTTGGTTCTGATTTGTTTTTGTCCAGGGCACAGACGGAGAGGCCGGTGAGAAGGGAGAGGACGGCGAGGCGGGACAACCAGTACGTCCATCGTCCAACTACGTTTATTCTGTTATAAAATGTGTTTTTGACGTGCTCACGCTAATGTTATGCATGTGTATGGTGGAATTTTCAGTCGTTACCGTGGAGACGCACACGTTAGTCAACAGCCAAAAAATCAAGATATGAACAGACAAATCAGGCGTCTTCTTTAGGTCCGTTTTGCGAGGTTGTTGAAGGGGCGTTACCTTCAACAACCTCGCTCCTGATTGGCTCTTGCGTTGCCATGACACTCGAGCTTGCAACTCTGCTCCAAATTAGCCGCTTTACCTCTGTTTTGTTTGTCTTTGGGTTTTGTTTTCCAAGTACACTCCGGCTGAATAAATCTCCAAAAAGCTTCACTCTGGAATATTTACCTTAACAAACTCCACAAAGAGCTTCTGTTTCTTATAATTAACTTTGCAATAATGCACCAAAATGTCAGAGCAGCACAATAAGTGTCATTTGCAGCGGCGTGGTGCTTTATCGTGGTTATTTCTTCGCTGCCACTCGGGGGCGCTGTCTCCGAGCGGCTCATTCTCCAAACGTCGATATTCTTTTCTGTTTATTGTCTTTTTGGCAGAGACAAAAGGGAGCCATCGATGCCATTCATTAAAACTTATCTCAGCGTTACATCATCCATTCAGATAAAGCGTCTGTGGTAATTGTGTTTGTTCTGCGTTTGCAGGGACCCCCAGGACCCTCCGGAGAAGCCGGCCCGCCTGGACCGCCTGGAAAAAGAGTGAGTGAATGAGTAAAGCAAACATCAGCAGATGGCTTCTGTCGAGTGTTATATTAATAATATAATCTTTAATGAAACTAAACGGTGCTACAGAAAGTGAAGAGGCAGGTCAATCAAACACATTCACATCAGGTCTGTGTAAAACCTCAGTCTGATCCAGAGTCATTATTTTTATTATTATTACAGAGTCACAGAGTCGTGTTATTTCACAGAGGCTGATCTGAACAGTAAACATGTTCTATACGATTACAAAGCTGTTTTAAAGGTCCATATCACACTGTTTCCTCGTCACACACAGACCTGGAGCCGTTTAATCTAAACAAAACACACAAAAACATAATAAAACAAAACTACACCAGAGTCTCACTCGGCTCCTGCTCAAACCCAGAGCAGACGGATGAGTTTACAACAAATATTTAAAGTATTTAAAGATCAGACTGTTCTAAAACACACAGACTGTTCAGAGACGAGCTAAAGGCAAAAACGCTAAAGTGGGCGGGGCCAAATAAGGTCAATAATGTATTTATGAAACACATTTAATCATGTGTCTGGAAAATGAATAATACAACAGAGATACGACTGATACTGTGTATGTGTAGTACTGGTCCTGTGTATGTGTAGTACTGGTCCTGTGTATGTGTAGTACTGGTCCTGTGTATGTGTAGTACTGGTCCTGTGTATGTGTAGTACTGGTCCTGTGTATGTGTAGTACTGGTCCTGTGTAAGTTTTGCCACAATCACTGGTCTCTGTTTAGCTCCAGTTTATTTCCTCGTATTTCAGAAAAGTTCATTTTTATATTGCAGTGCTGTTTTATTTTCGAGTTTTGTGCCGCCTCATAGAAGCCCCCTATAGAAGCCCCCGAAGAAGCCCCCTATAGAAGCCCCTATAGAAGCCCCTATAGAAGCCCCCGAAGAAGCCCCCTATAGAAGCCCCTATAGAAGCCCCTATAGAAGCCCTATAGAAGCCCCATAGAAGCCCCTATAGAAGCCCCTATAGAAGCCCCTATAGAAGCCCCTATAGAAGCCCCTATAGAAGCCCCTATAGAAGCCCCTATAGAAGCCCTATAGAAGCCCCATAGAAGCCCTATAGAAGCCCCTATAGAAGCCCCTATAGAAGCCCCATAGAAGCCCTATAGAAGCCCCTATAGAAGCCCCTATAGAAGCCCCTATAGAAGCCCCTATAGAAGCCCCTATAGAAGCCCCTATAGAAGCCCCCTATAGAAGCCCCTATAGAAGCCCCTATAGAAGCCCCCTATAGAAGCCCCTATAGAAGCCCCTGTAGAAGCCCCATAGAAGCCCCTATAGAAGCCCCTATAGAAGCCCCTATAGAAGCCCCATAGAAGCCCCTATAGAAATATTCCATACTTTCATTCTGAAACAGCTGAAGCTGGTAGCTGCTCGTTGGCGTCGCACGTCTCTCCACTTGTGTCAGTTTTCTAACTTTTCTCCAAACTGCCGTCGCTCCGGCCGCAGAGAAACAGATTCATTTTCATTAAAAGTGAAGTGGCAGAAACAAAGTGAGATTTGAGGGTCCGTCTGAGGCTAAAGCCGCTCAAATCCGCCGCCAGATGGATGTAACCGAGGAATAATCATGAATCTTTTTGTGATTTCTTAGCGGGGAATTGAGACGGCTTAGCTAAAAAATAGGCTCCGCGCTGCTAAAGCTCGTTTACGTCGCCGCGGCAGCAGCAGGAAAGCCACAGTGTTATATCGAATGTGACAGTTTATCGATCTGGAGCCTGACGGACAGACACAGACCAGACTCTGACCAGACTCTGACCAGACTCTGACCAGACTCTGACCAGGTGAAGACGGAGCTCAGGGTTTAAGCACAAACTAAGTTTGGATTTTATTTGCAAAACAACAGATTAGATATTCATGTTTCCTGATTTGGAGGATTTTGTGAAGGTCGTTCATCTTTCAAAAGGTACAATGTGGGATTTGAATTGCATTATTGCCATGGCAACAGGACCGTTGCCATGACAAATCCTTCATAACAGGAAGTTTTGAATATTTATCCCTGAAAAACCACGAACTGGATCAATTTAACAGTTTACAGGAAAAGTGCCCCCTGTGGGTGGAACATAACACTACACCAGTATGTGCAGTATGAAGTATGTGCAGTATAAAGTATGTGCAGTATAAAGTATGTGCAGTATGAAGTATGTGCAGTATGAAGTATGTGCAGTATAAAGTATGTGCAGTATGAAGTATGTGCAGTATGAAATATGTGCAGTATAAAGTATGTGCAGTATGAAGTATGTGCAGTATGAAGTATGTGCAGTATAAAGTATGTGCAGTATAAAGTATGTGCAGTATAAAGTATGTGCGGTATGAAGTATGTGCAGTAGAAGACTTTTAAATAAAAAACAACACACATACACGACAGAACACACAAGAGACACAAACACAACACAGAGGCCACATAAACATAAGAATCATAAACATGAAATATGATAAACACACGACTCCTCTGTCTGTGTGTCTCTGTGTGTGTGTCTCTGTCTGTGTCTCTGTGTGTGTGTCTGTCTCTGTGTGTGTCTGTTTTACACTGAGTTCACTCTCGATGTAACACAAACGCTCTGGACACACGGACACACACACCCACACCCCCCCCCCACACACACACACCCCGACATACCCCCCCCCACACACACACACAGATCTGGACCATTAACATATTTCCTGAATAATGTCGATCTTAACGTCCACATCAAAAGGAGCCGTCGCCGTGGAGACGCTCAGAGAAAAGTTACCGAGTGCATTTGAAAAGACGACACTGGACTCACAAACACGCGGTGAATGTTAAAGCGGCCGCTCTCATAATGTCTCTAAATTTGCATTCTGGGTAATACGTCTGGTATCTGCACGCGCTCCGTTTAAATGGCCCGGGGATTATGGTCAGGGGACGCCATTTCATCTGCCGCACGCCGCAGAAAGGACCGGGATGATCCCGGCGGCGCTGGTGTGAATGTCTAATCCCAGAGCCGCTTTGTGTCGGAGTCGGACTCGGCGTTCGGCCTCTGGAAAATCAAACTATTCTTCTCCAAATGAGTTGTTTTGGTGAAGCGTCGCAGACTCGGCCTCAGAGTCTCATTAAGGTTTTTGGCAAAGTCATAGTAAAAGTAATTACATCCCAAAGTTTTAACTCAGAAATCAATCCCAGCGAAACTTTATCCAGGAACAATTTAGACGCTGTTTATTCTGCACATGGTCCATATATACTCACTGTTTATATATATATGTGTGTGTTTATATACACACGTCGATACAGCCTGGTCCATATATGCTCTATATATGTGTGTTATATATATATACACACACACACACACACACACACACACACACGTGGACGGCCTGTTCGGGGCTAAATCCTCTGTTCTTCTGTTCTAGATTCTGAGCTAAGTGTCTCTTATATAAACTTTATACCACAGATTTTTATACATTTTACCTTTAAAGTTTAAACTGTTTTTCCTCTACAGGACACATTCAGGATTGCTTCTTTGGCTGTTCTCCATTTTTATTTTTACAAGACAAAATTCTCTGTATTTTTTTGTATTTTATTACAGAAAAAGTACCTAAATATTTGCTGACAAAAGTAGATTTTTAAAATACAGTTGAGTTTTAATCGGTGTAATGGACAGATTCACCTTCAGTCCAGTTTGTGGATCGGCTTTTTAATTATAACACGACACGTTTATATTTTTAATTGATTTTATGTAAAGTCTGTGTAAAATATTTGACTGAAGCCGATTCAAAACCTTTAAAAGACTCGACAGATTAGAGACTCACTCAGGCAGATTTTTCGGTGCCGATACCGATTCTGATACTGCAGCTCGATATCGACCGATACCAGAGACTGAAAACAGCATTTATTTATTTTAGACAAACACCTCAGGTCCCACAGAGGAGCTGGAGGAAGTGTCTGGGGTGAGGGGAGTCTGGGAGTCTGGGAGTCTCCGCTCAGACTGATAATAAGAGAAAGAAGATCAACGGAGAGAAAAATGACAGATCCAGACGTGTTTCTATCGCACAGACACAACAGCTCTGTGTAAATTAAAGCTCATTCTGAGACTTTCTGGTCCGACAGTAAACACGTCCACTCATCTGTCCAACGAGATGGACAAGACCAAGACTCTGCAAAAAAAAATAAAAAAAAATTCTGCTTCTGAAATCATCACGATTCTTATTTTTTTGGTCGATTTGATCCGATCCAGGACATTTCTCTGTTGTTTTTTTGTCTCATTTTGACTCAAACAGTGAATTATTTTATTTAATTATAATCAAACATATTATAAAAATCTTTCCTGTCAAACTTGTATCTGAGACTCTGCTGCGGTGAGGACACATAAATGTGTTTGCTCCGGTCTTAAAAGCGTCTCCTCCGCCTCGTGATGGCGAGCTACTTTAACCTTGAAAAGACGGAGATGTGAGATCAGAGCATCTGCGACGTCTACAGCCTCTTAATACTGATCAAGAGTGCTCCTCTTCCTCACCACCAGCGAGGAGGACGAGGATGAAAGCTCCCAGGCACATGGCGAGCACGCGGCGAGCACGCGGCGAGCACACACTATGGGCACGGTCAATAGTACTCAGGCGTCCGGACCAATCAGAGCACACGATGTGGAAAGAGAGAGGCTCTGAAGAGGAGCTGAGAGGAAGAGGAGAGAATGAAAGAGACACTCTGCCCACCTCCTGATGTCTCCTGATGTCTCTTGGTGTCTCCTGATGTCTCTTGGTGTCTCCTGATGTCTCCTGGTGTCTCCTGATGTCTCTTGGTGTCTCCTGATGCTCCTGATGTCTCTTGGTGTCTCCTGATGTCTCCTGATGTCTCCTGGTGTCTCCTGATGTCTCCTGATGTCTCCTGATGTCTCTTGGTGTCTCTTGGTGTCTCCTGATGCTCCTGATGTCTCTTGGTGTCTCCTGATGTCTCCTGATGTCTCTTGGTGTCTCTTGGTGTCTCCTGATGTCTCTTGGTGTCTCCTGATGTCTCCTGGTGTCTCCTGATGTCTCCTGATGTCTCTTGGTGTCTCCTGATGCTCCTGATGTTTAAATTTGTGATCATGGAGAGGTCAGAGGTCAGGGGTCAGGGGACACTAAAGTCATGTCCAAAGTCCCTCACAGTGTCCAGTTCATGTCTCAAGGTCCTGGGGTTGAATGAAAGCAGTGGGCCCTTGTGTGTGTGTGTGTGTGGGGGGGGGGGGGGGGGTCGGGGTGTGTGTGTGTGTCGGGGTGTGTGGGGGTGTGTGTGTGTGTGTGTCGGTGTGTGGGGGTGTGTGTCGGTGTGTGTGTGCGTGTGTGTCGGGGTGTGTGTGTGCGTGTGTGTCGGGGTGTGTGTGTGCGTGTGTGTCGGGGTGTGTGTGTGCGTGTGTCTGTGTGGGGGTGTGTGATCTTCTGCTTAAACACATTAAACACTTGAGTCCAGCTCTTAAACGTTTAAGGAAAAGTATCGGCCCAAATATCGTCAGATTCTGGGCCAGTAGTTTCTCCTGATTCTAAATAATCGGTATCGGTATCGTCCATGAAAAACCCATCGGTCGATCTCGATGTCTCTGCAGTGAGACGAGGTCGTGTTTGTTTTACAGTTTAAATTCATTTGGGGTAAAATAAAGAGTTTGTGTCGCTCGAGCTCGACGACTTTAAAACACGACCTGGTTTTGTGTTTGACCTTTTTAAATCTTGACCAGTTTAAATCTGCAGTGACTCTTGATCTTGTGCCGTTTTCTGTTTCATGTTTTATAGTTTTTACATTAAACACTTTATCGTCACATGATGCAGAACACTGAGCTTTTTTACAGAGCAGGTCTGGGACAGGGGCGTCTTCAAATGGCAGTGTTGTGATTCTTGTGATTCTTGTGATTCTTGTGGGTCAGTAAAAGTAGAGACGGTTTCCACGGTGATGAGCTGGACTCGTTTTATTTCGGCTCCATTTGACTCTGGGTTTACACTCGTCTGAGTTTAAATCAAAGCCCAAAGGAGGAGGCTCAGAGTCAAACTGCCCTCGTTTACCTGCAGCATTAACATTAGCATTAGCAGTAGCATTAGGGTTAGCATTAGCATTAGCATTGGGTCGTATTATTATTTAAAATTAACAATAAACTAACAAAATGGTGGACATTTGGGCTTTTGACAGAAATGATCATGATGTCATTTTTATAATTTAATGTCACTGCCAAAACACACTGGGCCTCTGGTCCTGTGGGCCTCTGGTCCTGTGGGCCTCTGGTCCTGTGGGCCTCTGGTCCTGTGGGCCTCTGGTCCTGTGGGCCTCTGGTCCTGTGGGCCTCTGGTCCTGTGGGCCTCTGGTCCTGTGGGCCTCTGGTCCTGTGGGCCTCTGGTCCTGTGGGCCTCTGGTCCTCTGGGCCTCTGGTCCTGTGGGCCTCTGGTCCTGTGGGCCTCTGGTCCTGTGGGCCTCTGGTCTTTGTGTCGTCTTAAACACTAAAGTGTCTCCTCCTCTTCCTCAGGGACCTCCTGGAGCTGCTGGTGCAGAGGGAAGACAAGGAGAGAAGGGAGCAAAGGTAAATCAACTCAAAATACAGAGTCAACCAGTCCAACGAGTCCTCCACCTCCCCCCCCCCCCCCCCCCCCCCCCCCAAGTCCTCCACCTCCCCCCCCACCCGAGTCCTCCACCTCCTCCCCCGAGTCCGAGTGTCTTGTGTCTGTTGTTTCTCTTTGAGTCTCTGCTGTTTCAGGCTGAAGTTTGGTCTGTGTTAAATCTGTGGTGATTATTTTGTGCCTTGAGTCGAGTTTGAATCGTGTTTTGCTTCAGTCAAATGCAAAACAGTTTCACTGAAGCAGAATAATTAAATCCTGAACGATCTGGAGCTCGTGTCGTTCAGTTTAATCCAGATTCAGACGAATCACAAATAGAAAAAGTCTCAACTGAATAATTGTTTCAAATCATCTTTATTTTAATCGTGACCTTTTTTTCTTCATAATTGAAAATGATATTTACATAAAAACAGCAGCAAAGATGAAGACTAACAGACCCAAGTCTCCTCCTCCACCTCCTCCGTCTCCTCCACCTCCTCCACCTCCCGAGTCTCCTCCACCTCCTCTCCTGTTTCCTGTAACACATGATGCTGTTTGTGGTTATGTTTTAGTATCATCACTGATTCATGTGTATGTGTGTGTTTTGTGTGTGTTGTGTGTATGTGTGTGTTGTGTGTGTATGTGTGTGTGTCCACAGGGTGAGGCCGGGTCAGAGGGCCCCGCAGGTAAAACTGGACCAGTCGGACCCCAGGGACCCCCCGGAAAACCAGGCCCCGAAGGTCTGAGAGGCATCCCCGGCCCCGTCGTAAGTCTGATATAAACACACACACTGACCGCACACTGACCGCACACTGACCTCACACTGACCTAACGTCCAGATCAAACTATAACGTAACAAATGTTCTTTTGTTTTTTTCAGGGTGAACAAGGTCTCCCCGGAGCTCCAGGACAGGACGGCCCGCCCGGGCCCATGGTCAGTGTGGGTCATCAGGGTCAGACCTGGACAGACTGGACACTGGAGCATCGTCCATTTACAGCTCCAAACTTTATAGATTTAATATTTTTGATTTCATCTTAAAACTAGAGAAATTAGATCAGTGTGAATATTCAGGTTCATATTATTTACATTTCGGCCAAATCATTTATTTTTCTTCTGAATTTTTTGTTTTTATTTTTGTTTTGCTCAAAATCGAAGCTTCAACTCGAAAAACTTTAGTCAGAATATTTCCCCCAACACGTCCCAGATGAACAGAAGTTTACTCTGGGAATTCTATTTAGATTCTTTAGATTCTCAGGAGTAGTTTTACACAAGTAGTAGTAATAGTAATAGTTGTAGTAGTAATAGTTGTAGTAGTAGCAGTAGTAGTAGTGGCTGTAGTAATAGTAGTAGTAGTAGTAGTAATAGCAGTGAGTATTTTATGCTGAGTAAAGATACAAGATCAAGCAGGATTTAAAGCTCCTGTATCACACAAACATGACTCATGTTCTAATGATGTTAATGTGTCAAAAACAGACCTGGAGTTGTGTTTTGTTTCATTCACATGTTTGAGTCACTTTATTATTAGTCTGTAACATCTACAAAGATCAAAACGCTCTGTTCCACCTTGTGATGTCATCAAGTGGTAGTTTTCATGTTAACTCCTCCTTTTAGCTTTAGTTCAGTCGAGATAAGAGACAACTCCAGGACTGAAATGATCCAGATGATTCTATAAATGAAGGTGTGTGGAGTTTAAAAACACAGAGGAGCACTTCCTGTATCACCACATGATGACATCACAAGGTGGAACAGTGTTTTCACCATAAATCTGCAGGGTTTGTGTTAAACTGAACCAAATGTTTCATAACTGATTCATAGTTTGTAAAATAATGTTTATTATAATGTACAATATTTTTAGAGAGTTGTTGTTGTGCGTCGCTGTATTTTAATTCTAAATCAAACGTGTGTTGTGTTCAGGGCCCTCCCGGACTCCCTGGTCTCAAAGGCGACCCCGGCTCTAAAGGAGAAAAGGTGAGTGAGGTCCCTCTTGAGGTCCCTCTGACTCTGAGGTCCAGAGCCAGAGAAAAACGGTTTGGGACGAATTAAAGAAGACAGTTTGTAGGAAAGACAATCCTTCTTTGAACAGGAATGTGGTCCTCAGACATCCCATCCACCCAAAGCAAACAAAGGAAACAAAGAGAACAACAGAGCGAGCCAGGATGCTAATATGTGGAAAAACCCCATTAAGAGTTGTATATTTATGCTAAATATGACTCAGGCACAGTGCACACATAGTAAAGCTCATTAAACCAACAAACAGAAACTGTAAACAAACAGGTGTGTTAGCTTCAGTGTAGCTAGCTAGTCCCTTCCCTTCGGACGAGCGGCCAAACGTCTTCACTCTACAACTTTTTGTCCAGTGACAGATTTAACTTTGACTTTTACTGTTACAAAAGTTCAACTCAAACTTATATTTCCATTTACGCCTCCACAAAACCCGCTACAACTTTTATAATTACAAACTTAACAGCAGCGTTTGGGAGAAAGACAATTAGATCTTTGTCATCGACGCTACTAAAGACGAAAGACTCAAACGGATTGAATCTGGAGCTGAGTGTGATCTATGGCTTTAATCTGCAGTTTGGCTCCGTCTTCATCTGTCAGATCCACGGCTGAAATATAACGAGGCCTGATGCTCTGACAGAGAAAGAAGTGTCTGAATCAGCTCAGAAACACGGAGCCTGAAGAGGAGTCAGAACGCAGATGTAACGCAGACGTAACGGTGGTGTAGCGCAGACGTAACACAGATGCAACGCAGTTATAATGTAGATGTAACATGGATGTAACAGACGTAATGCAGCTGTGACGTAGACGTAACTGAGACATAAACAGACATAGTGTGACATAACGCAGACGCAACATAGACGTAACACAGACGTAATGTGGTAAAAATATCAAAACAAAAACCAGATTTAATTGCATGTATGATTTAAATGTGTTGCTAAGAGCTAAACTCTGCTCAGCCTACACGTCCCATCATGCACCAGGTGACTGTGCCCACCCACTTTGATCATGTGACCCCCCGACTTTAAATCTGCGACAGGTTTAACTTTATCTGTCACTGTTGGACTTTTGTACCTCGGTTTTTTCAGCTTTGTTTTTGTTTTGACTCTGAAATGTTTACAAAGATTTAACTGTCGACACCTTCACTCGACAAACCCGAGATAAATATAAATAATATAATATAAACCCGACATAAATATAAATAATATAATATAAACCCTAGAGTAGATTTAAACTCAGTGAAATACAACAGTCTCACATGTGTCCACCAAAAGAGAATATAAAACAACACACACACACACACACAACACACACACACACACACACACGTTGGCGCTCCTGTGTGTTCACGTGCTCGTTTGTTTCTGCTCTCAGGGTCATCCAGGTCTGATTGGTTTGATCGGGCCGCCCGGCGAGCAGGGAGAGAAGGGAGACCGCGGTTTGCCTGGACCTCAAGGATCCCCCGGTGGAAAAGGAGACAATGTAAGTGATGAACGACCTCAATCGTGCCGCGGTCCAGAGGCCGCCTCCCCCTTCGCCTCTGGGCTCGTCACAGGCCGCCTCCCCCTTCGCCTCTGGGCTCGTCACAGGCCGCCTCCCCCTTCGCCTCTCGCTGTGACGCTTCGGCTGCGGCTGAAATGGAAGATTCAGTCTTTACATTAAACCGACGACAGCGAGTAGCAGCAGGTTTATCAATAATTTAAAGGTTCACTGTGTAACTTTTCTGGAGGGTTAGAGTTAGACATCACCTGCTTGTCTCCATGGCGACGTTAGATGCTCCAGAGGATGGAATTAAACTCATCAGTCTTCGATATCTTTACTGCGAAAATGCCCGTCACCTGCTTGTCAGACTTTAATGCCGTATTGCGGGACATCTCCAGTGTCTTTAAATCTGACTTTTTGAAACGATAATGAGGCAGCGGTTTTCATTTTGCTTTTGCTTTTTTGTCCTTCCGTGTCTCCGTCTCCTTGGGATTTCTCCGCACAAACCGTAAACTCATCACTGTCTGAGTTTATTTTTTAACCTTGAGTCTTAAGATTTTAAACAATAGAATTTTCAAACAGGAATTTTGATGGATTTTTGTCATTAGCAGCAAAAGCAGCGAGAAAAACGACGCCTTTGTTTTCACCATGTTTATTATTTATGCTCAGACGCACAGACGCACACTTACACACAAACACACACACTTACACACACACAGACGCACACTTACGCACAGACGCACACACTTACACACACACAGACGCACACTTACACACAAACACGCACACTTCGACACACAGACGCACACTTCGACACACAGACGCACACTTCGACACACAGACGCACACTTCGACACACAGACGCACACACGGACACACACAGACGCACACTTACACACAGACGCACACACGGACAGACCGACGCACACTTAGACACACACAGACGCACACTTACACACAAACACACACACTTACACACAAACAAACACACCCCGACGCACACTTACACACACACAGACACACCCCTACCCACAAACACACACTTACGCACACTTAGACACACACAGACGCACACTTACACACAAACAAACACACACTTACGCACACTTAGACACAGACCCGTTCACACAGACCCGATCACACAGACCCGTTCACACAGACCCGTTCACACAGACCCGTTCACACAGACCCGTTCACACAGACCCGTTCACACAGACCCGTTCACACAGACCCGTTCACACAGACCCGTTCACACAGACCCGATCACACAGACCCGTTCACACAGACCCGTTCACACAGACCCGTTCACACATTCTCGTCTTTGTTCTTCAGTTCGTGTCTTTGTCTTTCTTCTTGGTCCTGACTCTTTCACTCGAGCGTTTCATTCTGTGAAAACTCAGATATTTTAAACACAGAAAAGTCCAGAGTCCGGCTTTAGTCCAGGTCTTTTTCAGCCCGTGGACGTATCTGAACTCTGCTTAAATTAAATGAATAATTAACTGAATAATTTTGATGCTGACAAAACTCCCGTCTTTTATAGATTACGTTTCATTAGAGGCTTGAAAGTTTTGCGTCCCGCCCACGTTCAAAATCCACCCACCGTTTACGGCGTAATTAAAACTGTTAAATGAAACACAAATGAATCTAATTAACTTCAGCTCCACAAACTTCAGTGACCCCAGAGGATCTGGACCACACAGAGTCCAGCAGAAAGTGTTTAAAAGAACGAGGGAACGAAAATAAAGTGTTTAAAAGAACGAGGGAATGAGAGATAATAGAACGTGCAGTATATTTAGTAACTACAGATAAATATGAAAACAGAGGAAATGATCCTGAGAGTCGTGTTTCTGACCCCGTCCCCCTGTGACAGTCGTGTTTCTGACCCCGTCTCCCTGTGAGAGTCATGTTTCTGACCCCGTCTCCCTGCGAGAGTCATGTTTCTGACCCCGTCTCCCTGCGAGAGTCGTGTTTCTGACCCTGTCTCTGTCCTCAGGGCATCGCTGGTGCGTCCGGGCCCCTCGGGCCCCCTGGTCCTCCTGGTTTACCTGTAAGTCTCGCTGTCGACACTAAAGTCTCATTAATATTCTGTCCTCGCTCTGACACACTCTGTCCCTTTAACAGGGTCCTCAGGGGCCAAAAGGAGCCAAAGGTTCAACGGTGAGTCCTGTTTTAATCTGTTTGAACACGTGTGTTTGAACACGTGTGTTTGAACACGTGTGTTTTAAACACGTCTGGTTTGTGTCTGTTCAAACTAAAGGACTTGTGTTTTTTCCTCAGGGTCCGGCCGGTGCTAAAGGAGACACCGGAGCGATCGGTCCTCCAGGTGCTCCTGTGAGTATCTGAGGTTTATATGAACTACGCCCGTTTAAACTCGAGCTGATGGAGCTGCAGCTGTTCAAACTCTGTCATTATCAGATGAACCACAGACTGTCCACTGGTCACCCCTGACCTCTGACCCCTGACCCGCCGCGTCACAAACTCCAGCATCGTTGACTCTGGATCAAACTTGGGTTTTCAGTACAAAGATAAGCCAGAGCGTCGCTCTGCGTCCGGTCCCTGTTAAACCAGCGGGGGGGGGGTCACCTTTGCCTCGCTCCTGATTGGCTCTTCGGTTGCTATGACAATAACAGCCGGAATTCCAAATATGGATCTGGGCTCCAGATGGTCCTGACACCTGCTCCAGCCTCGATGAGCTTCATGTGACGCTGTGGGGACGTCTCACTCGGTCACTTCTTTAAACAGACTGTGGATCCAAATGAGTCAAGGGTCAGATGGTGCAGAGTGTCAGACTCAGTTCCATCAGTCTGTCCCAGGGCAGCTGTGGCTCCAGCACAGAGTGAATGAATCAGACAAACTGTAGAGCAAATGTGAGTCTGGAAAAGCGCCGTATAAGACTTAGGCACTTTTATTATTATTATTATTATTATGTAAATGTTCATGTGTTCATGGGTTTGTTTCCTGTTTATTGGTGTAATTTGGAGAATATTTCCCTGCACAAAAGAAATGTTTTAATGTAAATTTACGACAGTGTTTTTGTCGCAGTGAAACCCTCAAGGCACAAAAAGAGCAAACGTTTAAAACTCCAGATGAAGATGATCAAACCAACAGGATTTGAACTGTAACCGTCTCAAACATTAAACATCACAAATAAAACTAAACTTTTCCCAAACCAGGGTCCCCCCGGTGAGGTCATCCAGCCCCTGCCCATCTCGTCTCCAAAGAAGACCAAACGCTCCAGCGACACGCAGGCCGACGCGGCCGGAGGTTACATGGACTACGGCGAGGGCATGGAGGACATCTTCAGCTCTTTGAACCTCCTCAAACAGGACATAGAGCGTATGAAGTACCCCATGGGCACCCAGAACAACCCCGCCCGGACCTGCAAAGACCTGCAGCTGTCCCATCCCGAGTTCCCAGATGGTCAGTCCCCACAATGCACAAATCTAATGACACACAGCATATGCACTGCAGGCGCATTAAGCCGGGCCAGATTGTAATGGAAGTCTGTAAACCTCCACAAATGAGACTCCAGAGACGCCGTCCTGTTTGTGGAGTTCTGCTCGTACAGAAGGTGTTATGAATGTGAAACTTATAAATAATACAAATACTTACTATATTTGCATCATTATTTCTGTAAAGTAGAAACATCGTCAAATCTGTCGGCCATTTTGAGTACTTTCTCCGTTCAAAACATGGAATAGTTTGTTTTGGTTAATTGTATTTTCTATCACTCTGACACCCGTAGAAAGAAGGTTCATGTGCACTTTGGAAAACCTGAAAAGTTTGGATAATGATCAATTTAAAATGTTTTGGAAGAGATAGGCCTAAACATTTGGCTGGAGACCTTAAAGTGTGGAGACCTCCTTAAAGTGTGGAGACCTCCTTAAAGTGTGGAGACCTCCTTAAAGTGTGGAGACCTCCTTAAAGTCTGGAGACCTCCTCGAAGTTTAGCTGGAGAACTCCTAAACGTTTGGCAGGAGACCTCCTCCCTGCTCCTTCAGGGAGGCACACTTTTATCAGGGTTTATCACCTGTTTCTTGGCTCGTTATTCTTCTAACTCTCCCCTCCTCTCATCTTCCTCTTCCTCAGGCGAGTACTGGATCGATCCAAACCAGGGCTGCTCTGGAGACTCCTTCAAAGTTTACTGTAACTTTACGGCTGGCGGTGAAACGTGCATCTACCCAGATAAGAAGTCCAACGGGGTGAGTGTGTTTGTACGAGCAGAAACATAACCTCAGTGTGACCAGGTGTCATCAGATATTAAGACCAGAGAGACCTGGAGACTGAGACCTGGAGACTGAGAGACCTGGAGAATAAGACCTGGAGACTGAGAGACCTGGAGACTGAGAGACCTGGAGACTGAGAGACCTGGAGACTGAGAGACCTGGAGACTAAGACCTGGAGACTGAGAGACCTGGAGACTGAGAGACCTGGAGACTGAGACCTGGAGACTGAGAGACCTGGAGACTGAGAGACCTGGAGACTGAGAGACCTGGAGAATAAGAGACCTGGAGACTGAGAGACCTGGAGACTGAGAGACCTGGAGACTGAGAGACCTGGAGACTAATAGACCTGGAGACTGAGACCTGGAGACTGAGAGACCTGGAGACTGAGAGACCTGGAGACTGAGAGACCTGGAGAATAAGAGACCTGGAGACTAAGACCTGGAGACTGAGAGACCTGGAGACTAAGAGACCTGGAGACTAAGACCTGGAGACTGAGAGACCTGGAGACTAAGAGACCTGGAGACTAAGAGACCTGGAGACTAAGAGACCTGGAGACTAAGAGACCTGGAGACTAAGACCTGGAGACTAAGACCTGGAGACTAAGAGACCTGGAGAATAAGACCTGGAGACTGAGAGACCTGGAGACTAAAATAGTCCAGAGCTGATGTGTTTGTGTCGTCCACAGGTCAGAATATCGTCATGGCCCAAAGAAACGCCAGGGTCATGGTTCAGTGAGTTTAAGCGCGGGAAAATGGTGAGTAGATTCTCTCTCGTTTCTGCTGCTCGTTTCTCTCCCTCTTCTCGTTTCTCTCCCTCTTCTCGTTTCTCTCCCTCTTCTCGTTTCTCTCTCTCTTCTCGTTTCTGCTGCTCATTGTTCAGTTTAGCACTAATAGACTCAAAATGCTGCTCTGGCCGTGAAATTACAAACTCCTGACCCTCCACAGTTTCTATTAAACCCTGAGCTCAGTCGACTGGAGCCTGTTCATTTTGAGCTGATCTGCTCCTTTAACCTCGGCCTCATTTCAAACATAAACTGACGTCAAACGCTCGAATATAAAGAAGAAAAGAACTGTCACATGTCACATGTCACAAAAATCACACGACCTTAACCAAAAAGTCTAATCAGAAAATAAAAAGCAGATTAAGACTGGGACTAAATCGAAAACTGAACCAGGACTAAACCAGGACTAAAACCAGGACTAAACCCGGACTAAACCAGGACCAAAACAGGACTAAAACAGGACCGAACCAGGACTAAACCAGGACTAAACCAGGACTAAACCCAGGACTAAACCCAGGACTAAACCCAGGACTAAACCCAGGACTAAACCAGGACTAAGCCAGGACTAAACCAGGACTCACCACAGACCCGTCTTATCCTCTGGTTGGACTGTAGTTTGATTCACTTTAACCTGAAAAATACAAACAAGAGAAAGTCTGAATAAAACATCAATACAGAGTTTAAATCATAGAGATGATCATTAACTAAAGGTACAAGCTAATGCAGCGCTAATGCTAACACGTTCATGTTTTAAGCTAACATGTTCATTATTTAAGCTAACACGTTCATGTTTAAGCTAACACGTTCATGTTTAAGCTAACACGTTCATTCTTTAAGCTAACACGTTCATTCTTTAAGCTAACACGTTCATGTTTTAAGCTAACACGTTCATGTTTTAAGCTAACACGTTCATGTTTTAAGCTAACACGTTCATGTTTTAAGCTAACACGTTCATGTTTTAAGTTAACATTTTCATATTTTAAGCTAACACATTGATCATTTAAGCTAACACATTCATGTTTTAAGCTAACACATTGATCATTTAAGCTAACACGTTCATGTTTTAAGCTAACACATTCATGTTTTAAGCTAACACATTGATCATTTAAGCTAACACATTCATGTTTTAAGCTAACACATTCATGTTTTAAGCTAACACATTCATATTTTAAGCTAACACATTCATATTTTAAGCTAACACATTCATATTTAAGCTAACACATTCATATTTTAAGCTAACACATTGATCGTTTAAGCTAACACGTCCCTCTGCGGCTGTAATCTCAGAGTGCGTCTTATCTCTGTCTGCAGCTGTCCTACGTGGACGTGGAGGGGAGCTCGATAAACATGGTCCAGATGACCTTCCTCAGGCTCCTCACGGCTTCGGCGCGGCAGAACTTCACCTACAGCTGTCACCAGTCTGTGGCGTGGCACGACTCCGCCAGCGACAGCTACGACAAGGCTGTGCGCTTCCTGGGAGCCAACGACGAGGAAATGTCCTACGATAATAACCCGTACATCAAAGCCCTGTCAGACGGATGTGCGGTGAGTCTCACTTTGGTTTGATTTTAGTTCATTATTTTCATGATGATATTTTAACTGTCTGAGGTGTCTTTGTTATGAATGGACAAAAAATTAACCACAAAAAGTCCAAAAATACACAATAATCGACCGATATACTGAACTCTGCAGCACCAAATATAAAAGACTTAAGAGTTAGATATTTATCCCACGGCTGGCAGCAGGAGGCGCTGTTCAAACACTGACAAATCTGATTAAATCCACTCAGTTTGATCGTGAGCGCCTCCTTGTGGCCAAACTCTGAAGAGGCAATTCACATTTGATTTTTGGCACATTTACTCTGACATTTGGAATAAAAGGTACAGACTGAATAGACACGATTATGTCCTCATCCGACTGAAGCGCCAAGAAAAGAACTATTATTCCTCCAATGAAATCATCTGAGGTCAGACATGGAGAGGTCAGAGCTGTGGTCAGAGCTGTGGTCAGAGCTGTGGTCAGAGCTGTGGTCAGAGCTGTGGTCAGAGCTGAGGTCAGAGCTGAGGTCAGAGCTGAGGTCAGAGATGAGGTCAGAGCTGAGGTCAGAGCGGCTGAATGTGTCTGACCTCAGAGCCTGATTCTCCTGTGACGCTGAAGGTTTTGGAGCAGCTCAGGTGTGAACGACACAGAACAAAAGAGACGAGGTTCATTCACTCGATTATAATGTTCTCCACAAAACCAAAAGGTTCAAATGTGTCAATCAAATGTGTTTATCCCGTTTAGAATCAGGGAAAAAAAAAAGATTTTAGCTCCTGGAGACAAAAAATACAAAACTCTCCAGGGAAAAAAGCAACGACTCAGAACAAAACAGAGACAAAGACGGACTGAACCAGGACTAAACCAGGACTGAACCAGGACTAAACCAGGACTGAACCAGGACTAAACCAGGACTGAACCAGGACTAAACCAGGACTAAACCAGGACTCATTTTAACGTCTCTTGTTTCTTGTTGCAGACGAGGAGCGGCTATGCAAAGACTGTGATGGAGATCAATACTCCCAAAATTGACCAGGTTCCCATTGTGGACGTTATGTTGACTGACTTTGGGGACCCCAACCAGAAGTTTGGGTTCGAGGTGGGGCCTGTTTGTTTCCTTGGCTAAATTTACATCAGAAACACACACACGTTTTATAAAAGACACGATGGGGCCGAGAAGAAGAAGAAGAAGAAGAAGAAGAGGACCTTTTGGAGCCCACCCCTCACCCTCGCCCCTCACCCTCGCCCCTCACCCTCATCTACGCCACATGCAAGTTTTGAACGACGAAATGGTCCAACATGTCTTTGTATTTAAATCACGGTTCGGAGGAGCGGGACATTTGGAAACGAAAGAAGCGGGAAACGGTGGTCGGACGAGGGTGCTACGGGACAGAAGGGGGCGCCGTAACAGCCAGCCCCCCACTCCAGGTGCTGTATGAAAAAAACTCTGGTGCTAAACGTCAAAAACACAAAGGTTTATACAGAGGTGCTAAGAACGGAAGGTGTATTTTGATAATTTTTTAAAACTTTGTAATTAATATTTTGTACAATACTGTTATGTCTGAATCCACTTCAAAACTTGCATGTGTGTCAGATCTGCTTCTGGCTTCTTTTTTATTTTTAAATTTGCATCTCGTTTTGGACCGCTAAAACACGACCAGATAACGTTGTTTTTGTTTATTTCTGTTTGATAATAAAGCCGCCGCCCCTTGTACATATCGTCAGCCCCATGTGAAGCCCAAACGTTCTCCCTGTGATCACGTGTACGAAGCATCTTTCTTTTATTTAAGTCTGTGTCGTTTTTCTGTTTTTGTTTCTGGCTTATTCAGGTGGTTTACCTCAAAAACAAGGATCATATGCCCTGTATATACCTTGGTTACACAATTAAGTTTATATATTTTGGGAGGGGATTTTATTTTGAAAAACCTGTTTTTAGACTCACTGTTCCAAATCTTCTGTGATGACGCGACACTCGTCCTATAGGTGACCCAATTTTGTAACTAAAATGAGAAAATGTTTTAATGTGCTTTTTATAGTTCATTTAAATATTAAAAACTGGATTGTAAACAACAGTGAGAGAAAGTGTGGATGCTTTGTTACATAACTCATGTGTGCGTCGTGTTGTGTGGCGTCGTGTTGTGTGGCGTCGTGTCGTGCGACGTCGTGTCGTGCGACGTCGTGTTGTGTGACGTCGTGTCGTGCGACGTCGTGTCGTGCGACGTCGTGTTGTGCGGCTCCGTGGACGTGGTGCAGATTTGACTTTGGGCTGGTGCAATTGAATCTAATAAAGTTCCATCTTTCACTCAATTCTCCTCATTTTGACTAAATTAATGAGAAACGGCAGAAAAAGACGTGGATTTAAAAGCTCCTGGTGCAGGATCCAGGGCTTTGAGTAAAATGTTTCTCTGTGACATTAGACTGTGACGAATAACAGTAATGAAGTACAAGTAAAGTACTCGAGTATGAATGTCTATGTATCTGTACTTTACTTAAGTACATTTTACAGTGTGTACTTTTACTTGAGTACATTTGAGAGCAGTATCTGTACTTTCTACTGCACTACGTTTATGAACAGGACTGAAAAGTAAAAGTATTTTTCTTGTGTGAGCTGCTGAAAAGGCTGAGGGTTTAAATTTAACACGATCAGAATTTAAACAAAACAAAAATATACAAATAAAAACAGAAAAAACAATTGATTCATTTGTTTCTGTTGAACAAAATTCAGCTCAAAACTTTATCAAAATCTCCACATTTGAAGCTTTAAAGACTCAAAATCTGTGAGAAATACTTTTACTTTTTACTCTTTAAGTACATTTTTAAACGTGATACTTTTACATGAGTATTTTTTTGCCCTGATATCTACTTTTACTTCAGTATTTAAGGAGCCACTGGTGAACTGCACATGTGGGGGCAGAGTGGGGTCAGAGTGGGGTCACATGTGGGGTCAGAGTGGGGTCAGATGTGGGGTCAGAGTGGGGTCACATGTGGGGTCAGAGTGGGGTCACATGTGGGGTCTGATTTGGTTGATGTTCATTTTGTTCGCTCTGATGTGTTTTTTTCACTCTTCAAAGACATTTCAAATGTAGTACACAGTATTTGCTCTGTGTACTCTGTGTACTCTGTGTACTCATCTAACGATGGCCCAGATCCTACGCACATTAAAAGTGCAGAGGTCCTGGTGAACACTTGTCTTGGTGGAGATGTTATGGCTTTGTCCAGAAAGTTACACAGTGTGGCATTAAACACATCTATTCCAGTTACATTCTTAATCGCCTCTCCACAAACCTGACCTGTAACGTGCCTGGTGGAGTCACTTGTCTCTGTGGAGATGAGTTTAATGCCAGACTGTGGAGGTAAACATCTCCATGGAGACCACAGTTTATATAAATGCACGTGTCTAACCTGCCGCCGCCGCCGTGGTCCAAACAGGAAGTGATCATGAGCGACTTCCTGCTCCATCGACTCTGGTTCACTCTGTGTAAACTCTGTGTCTCTCTGATGGCTGAGGTTCCGTAGTGCACCTTTAAAATCATAAAAGTGTGAGGTTAAATTGACGCCGCAGAGCGACATAAACCCGCTCACCTCGTGTGAACGACCTGCTCCGGTCCCACGAGTCTGAGCCTCACATCACTCATCCCTTTAAAACGACAGAACAAACAGAGTTAATTAATGTCCCCGCACCATAAAACGTCCCTGATGTGTCCGGCCCAAAGCTCTGACCACGAACCTTTTATTTTCACCTCAAAAGAAACGTCACAAACCCTCAGAGTCGCTCCAGCAGCAGGACAACGTGCTTATTTTTCATTCTCGCCTTTTTCAAGTCTGAGTCTTTGTAGAACCGACCGACGCTGAGACATAGGAGACACAGAAGACGCAGGGGACGCTGGAGATGCTGAGACGCAGGAGACGCAGGGGACGCTGGAGATGCTGAGACACTACAGACTCTGGAGACGCTGAGACGCTGGAGATTCTGGAGACGCAGAAAATGCAAAAACATTGAGAAACTGAGACTCTGGAGACGCTGAGACACTCCACACACCCGGCCCCACGCTCCACACACCCGGCCCCACGCTCCACACACCCGGCCCCACGCTCCACACACCCGGCCCCACACTCCACACACCCGGCCCCACGCTCCACACACCCGGCCCCACGCTCCACACACCCGGCCCCACGCTCCACACACCCGGCCCCACGCTCCACACACCCGGCCCCACGCTCCACACACCCGGCCCCACACTCCACACACACTTGTGCTCAGATTATGTGCATCTCAAACACTTGTTCGATAAATATTCCAAACAAACTTTATTTAAATGAGGCAATCAAACTCCAGTGATTGTAAAAAAGTTAGAACTTATTAAAATACAAAGAGCTGCTGCCACTCAGTGAGACGACCCATTTCCACGTCTGGAAGATGTTTGTGAAGAAGAGAAAAGACTCGAGTTTGATCCGTTTGTGTGTCAGAGTCACACTGAGACTGAAGAATCGTCTCATTAACTGAATCGAATGGAACTCGTTTTGGGACTGACTCAGACTTTTACACCTCTGCTCAATGGAAATGTTATAACTTTGTGTAAATGTGAAGGAAGCGATTCCAGACCCCATAAAGAGATGAACGAAGATTAATGTTACGACCCAAAGGAATCGAACATATTTACAAAACGACTCAGGAAACAGGGGTAAAGGTTCAGGCAGGTTTTTACTTTTATGGCTTCGATTTTTTGTCAAAACTGAAAAGCAGGTGGAAAAAAAAAAACCCTGACCAGACCCTGTGCCCAACGAAAAAAACAAATGTACAAAACAAACGTAAAATAAGGACATTGTGCTGGACTCGCCAACCCCAGACAGAGCCGCTGTCCCGACCCAACAAAAAAAACAACCCATAAACTTTCCCTGCACAAAATAAAGAACAAAAACAGGACGTCCAAACAAAAAAAAGTTAAGGGAAGAAAAAGCTATACAGACCCAGCGTGGAGGCACCAGCAGGGGGCAGCACCAGACCCAGAGCGTGTGGAGTAAGTGCGGGAACAAAAAAAATACAAAGACAGTAGATCAAAATAACACGGGCAAAGATGCTCAACTAACAACTTAAACTAACAAAAATATACAGGAAGAAATCAGGAATAACTTATGATTGAAACAATACAAAAAAAAATAGAAAATCGAGGAACACGGGGGGGAAAAAATGTGCCCAAACCTGAGAAGTGCAGACAGCAGCACATGCAGTACTTCTACTCAGAGAAAAGTACAAGGCCTGTTTACACTGTACATGGTCATAATGGATAAAGTGTCAGCTGTTTACAGGGAGAATACGTCACTAAAAGATGCTGCAGTCACTGAAAAGGTTCTTCTCCCTCCTGTGTCTGAGTCTGGAGCTGGGCGGAGACTCATGAGCGCCCCCCCGTGGTACAGTTCCGCTTGGCTCAGTGTAGTTTTCGTGCGTATGATCTCTGTCCTCAGCTGGTTATTTACGTTTTTTCGCAGGATCCCGCTCCTTGGAACTGCCCTGCACCTCCGCCTCCGACCCAGCTCTCCACGACCGGTACAAACACCTCCGCCCACGACCCCGCCACCTCCGCGCCAGCTGGAAAACGTCAGCCCACGACCCCGCCCTCTACTATCTGCTCCGTCAATCCACATTTACATTTCACAAGGTTTAAGAGCAAAGTAATAAAACTAAAAAAATCATACTTTCACTTCGCCTGAAATGGTCCACAGTTTGACATTACACTTATCTCCATGGAAACAAGCGTGTTGTGCTCGCTGTCCAAGTTACAAGTCAGATCTACACAGAGGATGCCCCACTCACATCACAGTCAGTGTTTTTCATATTTAAACAGCGCCCCCTGTCTCTGTACCCGCTGCTTCACTCATTTTGGTCTTAAATGTTCATATTAACCCTCTACATGATCCTGGGGTTTTATTTTTGTGTCTGTAAACATATCTCACCTGGAGCTGAAGCTGTGGTGATGTCAGTGTCTTCGTCTTTTCTTTACAGACTGTGGTCCCTCTTTATCTTTTGTACTAATAAAGTCAGTTGCTGTATTTTTGACCTGTAAATGAAAATATATAAAAACTGGAGAGCAGAGAGAATAACTGTATGTTCTTTAAGCTGCGCAAAACAGCGGCGCATGTGTGTCCTGTTTACTCTCCTCCATCTGCTTCTCCTAATGAGCAAAACACCAGAAAACACAAACACACCGAAAAGATTTGGGTAAATGCGATGCACATTATAACAGAAGAGCACGACAAACAGGAGACACGAGGCTGTTTATGCTCCAGAACAGAACAGAACCAGAACCAGTCTGACGTCCAGAACCCCTCCAGAGCCATTATACAACAATCTGTTTGTCTTGGACCTGTGAAAAAATTCTCAGGGGCTTTTTTGTGATGGACACAATGTGAGAAAGTCACATGACTGTAGCTGTTATGGTTTAGGAGAAAAATAATGGGTGGAAAAAAATTCCAGTATTATTTTTATTATTTTTATGATACTTGCTGGATTGAGGCCACTTTTGACCTCGAACATTAACGAAAAGTCAATTTTATTGGACCTAAAACTGGCATAAAATGAAATTGGCATAAACATTTTTTTTTTTTTAAATCTGTACTTAAAAATATTGAAAAATGACTCAGTAGCGCCCCCTAACAACCCAAATTATTTATTTTTTGTCACAGACATATTGATCAAAAAAGCCAATGAGGACCTACCTCTATTTTTAATCGTGTTTCCATGACAACGTCCAACATTTTTCATTTAAATACATGGATCAATCAATAAATAAAGGTGAATTTTTCGGTATAAGGACTTTTAATACAGTTTACTTGTTTTTCACATGGATTTAATTTCTTGGGTTTTGTTTAACTGGGATGAAAAAGATATTTTTTTCATTGACCCTTGAAATGATTCCACATAAATATCTCTTATCAGCAGGTTTCATTTGCCACAGCAGCAAACACGAGGCGATGAATCGCCCCATTGACTCACAGTAGAGGGAAGTTTGAGAAACAATATGAAAAAATGAAATAGACATACACAGGTGAGGTTTAGAGCAGGTCTCCAAACTATGGCCCAAATGTGGCATAATTAATCACTGACAGTAACTTTTACAGCACATTTAAGTATTTCTACCACGATAACTTCAAGAACATCACATTGTACTGTGATACAGACCAAACATCAATGTTCCAAGCCTCATTAAAACAATCACTTAATAGTTTTATTTGGCTGTTCATTTGGATTTGGATTATTTGGATAAGTAATTATAGAAACATTAATCATAAACCAGGACTAAACATCTGGAATCAGTTTCACATCAAATTCTACCATAAAATTCTGACCTGTCTCCAGCTCAGTTTAAACTATAGAGATTCTAGAATGTTCATGTCACATGGTCATGTCACATGGTCATGTGACATGGTCATGTGACATCTGATGACATCACTGCTTTACAATCCCATACAGTCTTGTTACCACGGCAACTCCAGAGCTTTGAGTCAAAGCACAAAGAAGTCTTTGTACTCTTTGCGCTTTGGGCGGAGATTTAAAGTAAGTGTCCAACGCCACGTTAACTATATTCACTTACAAGTTGCTCAACAGACAACACACATAATAATTACCTCGTTTTTTACGTACTAGAGTTATGGCAGACAACAACAGTGATAGATTTAAACAGAAGGAGATGAGACAACAGCAGCTCCCTCCAGTCGAGCCACAGACTGAGGAGTTGCCGAGGAGCGGCACAGGACGCAGGCCCCAGCCCAGACAAAAACAAGGCAGTACCAGCCCCCCCCTGGATGATGCAATACCTGTCCTCTCGGTGGAGAGGATCCAAGCTGTGCTTGACCCCTTCTGGGAGGTAGCGCAGATGATAGAGCTGCCGGAAGGGAAGAAGAAGGCCGAGATGGTGGACTTGATCATGAAGATGATCTTGGTCGCCGCCAGTGAAATACTCAGGGTTTTAATGGACTATATTTCCAATAGCCAACCTTTTAGTACTGACCTGGTGTCACAGGAAGCAGTGAAGACCGCGCTGGGCCCCGCTTTCACAGCCCTCTTCAGGACCTCAGGAGAGCCTGAGGCCGTCAAGAAGGTCCTAGAGATGATGAGCGATGAGGTGACCAAGAACGTCAACTCAGTCTTGTCCGGCGTCAGTCAAACCTACACCACGCCTAAGATCAAGCTCCACACCATTGTCAGCTACGCCAGAAAGTTCATTCTGAGCTGCTGTCGGCCGTGTGGTCAGACACTGTCCCCTGAAGAGGAAATCGCTTATGTTTTCTCACCTCGAGACGGGGAATCCACTCGTGTTCCTGTAACACCTCAAAAGCCTGTGAAAACTGATATGAAGGAGAAAATCAAACGTTTCAGAATTAGAGAAGAACTGAGGCGGAATGGGCTGGGAGTGACACCAAACACTCAAAGCCCGTCTGAAAACCCACAGGATCAACCCTGTGTCTCACTGGCCCCAGATTCTTCCCTACCCCCCCCGGAGATTAATGTGAGGTCTGAGACTGCGCCCGCTGGGATAAGCCTCTCCCCCCAAGTCCCATTGGTAACCGTCATGTCCATAGAGGAGGAACAGCATGAGGACTCAGCACCAGCAGAACACAGCTCTGAAAACCCACAGGATGAGCCGTGTGCCTCATTGGCCCCAGATTCTATGCCATCTGCACAGGAACAGATATGTGCCCCAATGACCAAGTCTCAGGCAAAGCAGAGAACTTCACGGAGCACTCTGCGCAGGCTCTGCTGTTGTCCAGGCCACACTGAACAACCAGAGGAGAATCAGGGGAAGGACACAACATCCACCGTCTCAGACCAGGACTCGAGACAGGCCTCTCCCACATCCAGCACCACACCTCCAGAGGAACAGGTGAAGGAGATCCTGGAGCAGGCAGCACTGAAGGTAACTCGGCCTGCTCGCCTCAGCAGTGAGGAGCAGAAGGAGCTGTTGACTGCGCCCGCTGGGATAAGCCTCTCCCCCCATGTCCCATTAGGAACCGTCATGTCCATAGAGGACGAACAGCATGAGGACTCAGCACCAGCAGAACACACCTCTGAAAACCCACAGGATGAGCCGTGTGCCTCATTGGCCCCAGATTCTATGCCATCTGCACAGGAACAGATATGTGCCCCAATGACCAAGTCTCAGGCAAAGCAGAGAACTTCACGGAGCACTCTGCGCAGGCTCTGCTGTTGTCCAGGCCACACTGAACAACCAGAGGAGAATCAGGGGAAGGACACAACATCCACTGTCTCAGACCAGGACTCGAGACAGGGCTCTCCCACATCCAGCACCACACCTCCAGAGGAACAGGTGAAGGAGATCCTGGAGCAGGCAGCACTGAAGGTAACTCAGCCTGCTCGCCTCAGCAGTGAGGAGCAGAAGGAGCTGTTGACTGCGCCCGCTGGGATAAGCCTCTCCCCCCATGTCCCATTAGGAACCGTCATGTCCATAGAGGACGAACAGCATGAGGACTCAGCACCAGCAGAACACACCTCTGAAAACCCACAGGATGAGCCGTGTGCCTCATTGGCCCCAGATTCTATGCCATCTGCACAGGAACCGATATGTGCCCCAATGACCAAGTCTCAGGCAGAGCAGAGACCTTCACGGAGCATTCTGCGCAGGCTCTGCTGTTGTCCAGGCCACACTGAACAACCAGAGGAGAATCAGGGGAAGGACACAACATCCACTGTCTCAGACCAGGACTCGAGACAGGCCTCTCCCACATCCAGCACCACATCTCCAGAGGAACAGGTGAAGGAGATCCTGGAGCAGGCAGCACTGAAGGTAACTCTGCCTGCTCGCCTCAGCAGTGAGGAGCAGAAGGAGCTGTTGGACAGTGTGAGCGCCAACAGTGAAGAGGCTGCCAAATCCATTCTGTCCATCATCTGTGATGAGAGGGGATCCTCTCCCAGGAGCTGCTCCCAGGGATCTAATGGAGCTGAGGGCTCTCACTCCAGTCCCACCGGTGCCTTTTGCACAAAATCCTGTTTATATGGAGTTCTACACAGGGTCCAGTCTTTCCTAACCCTGTGTCACGCTAAGACGTACTTTAGAAGATCCGTGATCGAAATCGCCAGAGAGCAAAAAGTCGGGGCTGATTTCGACACAGTGGTAGAGGACGCTTCTGTTCCTCTACAGAAGTTGGTCCAGCTGTCTGCAGACATCCAGAAGGAGTGCAGTTTCTATGAGAGACTGTCCCAGGACATCTCCAACGGACACCACAAGGACGTGAGCCAGGGTCTCTCTGAGGTGATTATGTATCACCTGAGCCCCAAAAGCTCTTTTGGGGCTTGGAAATTTGCTAGGAAGGTCCGAAGCAGAGTGTCATACTTCATGGAGAGCATGAAGGAGTGGCTCAATAAGCAGAAACATCAGGTCTCAAAAACAGACCCCGTCAGAAGATCCCTCCACAAGATCCACAAAGTGGCCAGCACTGTGTCCTCGCCCCAGGTCCAGACCCCCCAAAAAGTGGAACCCACTGCTTCTGTCACAAGTGAACATTCTCAGTGTCAGTGGGAGCAAAGGCATGTCATCACCTTGGCTTTTGAGGTGTGTCGGCACATCCTCCGGACCAAAAACCCGCTTATGGTACAACCGACGTTCGACAAACTGTTTGAACAGCTGACGTCACAGATGTCTGAATGGAACGTCAGGGTGAGGCCCGACACTGAGAACATCAAAAATGTAGCTGAGGCCGTGTACAGGGACCTGTGCTCAACGTCCACAAAGACATGGGTTTGTTTCAATGGCTTCATTAAAAAGGATGACTACATAGAGGAGATCAGCGACACCATCCGCAGCCATCTGGAGATGCCACAGAAGAGGAACAGGTTCAGGTCCTTCCTTCGCTCACTGCGCTGTGTTTTCTGCAGGTCCCGTTAAGGGCCTGCAGAAAACATCTGTTCCTCACAGATTCTGTAGAGGCCAGTAGACTGGTCCACACAGGTCAGGGGCTTTTTCTCCTGACCTAAGCTGTGGGTGGTCCTGGCCTCTCCACAGTAATAACTTCCTGAAAATGCTCCTCAGCATTGGATTTTCTTGATCTGATGAGGAGGAGCGGCTCAGGTAAGTGAATCTTTGGGGAATATGTTTAATCAGTTCAAATGGTCCCTCAGCACCAGATGATCTTCCACAGGAGACATGAAGAAAATATGAATAAATACAAAATATTTAAAACAAACTCACCACAGACTGTTCTATTTTGGATCTTCAATTAAGTTGTTTTTGATCAATATTTGATTTAAAATGTCCAAGTTATAACGTAATGATCCATGGGTGTGTGCAGAAAAAAACTAAATATGTTCACAACACTGACCTACTCCTTTCTGAATCCAGGCAGTGCCACAACTGAGCCTCAATCCACAAATCTGACAAAAACTGAAATCTGTTCAAAGACAGAACAGTATAAATAATCATGATGAGCTCAATCCACTAAAGCCACTTTACCCACTAAAGGCTCAGTGGAGACTAATGTCCAGAACGGAGTTTTTTTCAGCACAAAAAACAGGAAAAGTTCATTTAAAAAGTCCTCAGAGGTTTGTAGATTATTGTTTGTAAAGGACAGTTTTCAAAAGTCAAATGTAATTCACTAATATTTAAGTTTATACACCTCCGTGTTAAAATCAATGAGACATTATTTTCAGTGATAATATTTGTATAAGATAACAAAAAGACACTGTTGACATTTTTTTTTTTTTTTTTGCAATTGAACTTGATTTGATTTTAAAATTATAGATCTTGTGGTCATTATTTACCACATACTTGATTAGCCTCGAGCTTTCAAACGTCTATTTATTTATTTGAAATATTAATGGAGAATTTACTCCCAGAATCTCAAAGTGGATGGTCTTTAAATTTCCTTTTCAAAAATTCATATGTGACAATCGATTTGTCGTGGAATTCACAAATTTGGCATGAACATCCGTGTTTTTATAATGAACAAAAACCCAATGAAGGCACAGCTTTGTTTCCAGCCGTGCAGGTGTGAAAATGTCATGAATGTTGTTGGACTGAATGGAGTAGTTTTACTTAGATGATTTTGGGGGGAGGGGCGATGTACATGGGATCTTCGCGGTGGCGTGTGCCCTGCAAGGTTTGGCGAGGGCCTTTAACACCGCTTGCAGTTTTAATTATTATTATTATAATCATCATTTCATTATTTTCTTCTCAAAATGGCTGATTTGACTGAAAATAAAGTTACATTGTTCATTCATGTTTTATTAAGAAAAAGGCCCATGGCCCCTCAGACTTTTTGCAGGTTTATATATATTTTTGTTTTGGTACGGCGCCCCCACAGGTCAAACTTGAGCGTCTCAGGCGGCTCAGGGCATCAGGGACAAACACATTTCCATCTGTGATGAGAGTCTGGGAAAGTCTCTTTTATTTGAAGAAGCTGAAGAAGTCGGCAGCAGGTTTAAGAACGAATAATTTATACAAACTTTAGACTGTTTATTAAAGCCTCCTCCCTCTGTGACTGTTTATTAAAGCCTCCTCCCTCTGTGACTCTGTTTATTAAAGCCTCCTCCCTCTGTGACTCTGTTTATTAAAGCCTCCTCCCTCTGTGACTCTGTTTATTAAAGCCTCCTCCCTCTGTGACTGTTTATTAAAGCCTCCTCCCTCTGTGACTCTGTTAAATCCTCCTCCCTCTGTGACTCTTGTAACCCCTGACTCAAGACAAAATATTATTATATATTAAAATAATCTAATAGATTGGACCAAGCACTAGGTTCATAAGGCTACAATAAAAATAAGACTAGAGTGACTGTAAATGAAATGGCAGGAGACAGAAATGAGCAATGAAGGTTTAGTTAATTAGAAAAATTAAATTAAATGAAATGGTTAAACTAACAGCCGGCAACTGTTACATTCACTCGTGTACAATATAAATCAGAAAAACAAGTCCTACTGAGCTCAGTGGTGTTTCATTCAGTCACAGTCAACTGTCCAAAAAGGAAAGTTCCTCGTTGCTGTAGTTTGAGTTTTTACCACGTGATGATCAACAAGAAGAAAAGAGAAAGTTCCATTCTCCACTGACAGTTCAGGTTCTGGGACAGGCCATCTCCTCTGAGTCTGAATCATCTCCAACCACACAAACCCAGCCTGCAGAACAATGTACAGCTGTTAAAAGTCCATTATCTTTGTAGTAGTAGCTAGAGCTTTGTTTCTTTTTCTCTCAAAGTATCAAGTATTGTATTCCCATTGTACAATTTACAATATCAGTAACAAACGTGCATGTTTTAAACTCAAAATATCATCGTTACACATGAAAGTTTTTTACAAATGCAATAATAATAAACTGAATTGCTCCTTTAATCTTAAGTCATTAACCATGTGACTTGTGATTAATATTTTTATCCAATTTAATTATTAAACCTTAACTGGTTTAGCATTACACTACATGCTTTTGCATAAAGCATCTACATGTTCATTTAGCATCAAATAAACATCACATTTCACCCTGAAATAGCGCAAAATTAAATAAAAGTACAGTGACATTTGTTGTCAACTTAACTTTTGCTTTAAAATACCGTAAAACAAGCACATACGTTTTATATTGACCTTAAGCAGTAGTTTACCACTCGCGATTAGCATTAGCATTAGCATTAGCTTCACGTTAGCTTCACATTAGCTTGTAATGAGCACATTTTCACTCACCAAGATGATGGTTTTTGAACATGCAAACTGTCACGGCCGCTCTGGTTCACTCAGGGAATCAACTTAAAAGAGAATAAACAATTTCCCAATTAGAATTATAATTTTGTATCATATTTACATCAACAATCTGTTTAATTTAAACAGTTCGTCAACCAGCCCCAAACTGAAGTGAACCTGACGTCACATCTGAAGGAGGTGGGACTTAATCACTTTCGACAAATAAGAAAGTCATTATCAGCCAACGTCACAGATAAAACAGGAAGTCACAGCGCAAGTGAGAGGATCACACTTCCTCTTACAAAAATAAAAGTTTTCAAAATAAAATGCGTTAACATTAGGAGAGAAATAAGGCACGTTTTCTCCACTGGGTTAAACACTCTGTTTTACTAAATCCTCCTCCCTCTGTGTCTGTTTTATTAAATCCTCCTCCCTCTGTGTCTGTTTTATTAAATCCTCCTCCCTCTGTGACTCTGTGACTCTGTGACTCTGTGACTCTGTGACTCTGTTTATACTGAACCTTTTCACACCTCTCTGTTCTTTTAATTAGCTTGTCCTGATAAAGCTGAAATGTCTAAATGTCACTAACACACGCACACGACCATCTTAATGTCAGAATTAATTAAAAGCTTTGTCACTTAATTATCTCCATTTGTTTTCAAAAAGGCCAATATTAATGTAGGTTATAATTACATCAAATGAATTCCACATGTGAATATTCAAAGGTGCCAGAGCAGAACTGCAGAGACGCTCCGAGGGTCTCAGGATTATGACAAATTAGGACCAGTTACTATGGAGATTAACAATTTAAAACTGGACGTTATGTCTTTGGAATCAGAAAAAGTCTTCAGAATGTTCCATATGTCACTGCATTGTGCTCTGAGAGAGACGACTTTTTCTTGTTGTATCCACTTATAGATTATTTTTATAGATCCACAGCTAACAGTCGTAGCATCTGATGTGCGACCAAAGAGCCAATCAGGAGTGAGATTGTTGAAGGTCCAAACTAATGCTCTCGTGTTTTAGGTGGAATTTGATGATCAGATTTCTCACGACTTCAGATTTTTTTTATTTTCGCAACTTCAGCAGAATTTATGCCTCATTTATGAAATGAAAGTGTGTATTTATTTGCAGATACTTCTGTGATATTTTCCCATCATCCCTCACTGCAGTGACATAACACTCTGCTCCACAGGAGCCGCTCTGACAGACGGATCATCACCTCACTTTTACGGCTCCTCGTCCCACAGCTCCACACAACACACAACACACACACACACACAACACACACAACACACACAACACACACAGCTCCACATTAACACACACACACACAACACACACAACACACAACACACACAACACACAACACACACACACAACACACACACACAACACACACAGCTCCACATTAACACACAACACACAACACACACAACACACAACACACACACACAACACACACAACACACACACACACACAACACACACAACACACACAACACACACAACACACACAACACACACAGCTCCACATTAACACACACACACACACACACACACACAACACACACAGCTCCACATTAACACACACACACAACACACACAACACACAACACACACACACACAACACACACAACACACACAGCTCCACATTAACACACACACACACACACAACACACACAACACACAACACACACACACACAACACACACAACACACACAGCTCCACATTAACACACAACACACACAACACACACAACACACACAGCTCCACATTAACACACAACACACACAACACACACAACACACACAACACACACAACACACACAGCTCCACATTAACACACAACACACAACACACACAACACACACAGCTCCACATTAACACACACACATACACACACAACACACACAACACACACAACACACACAGCTCCACATTAACACACACACACACACACACAACACACACAACACACACAGCTCCACATTAACACACACACACAACACACACAACACACACAGCTCCACATTAACACACAACACACACACACACACAACACACACAACACACACAGCTCCACATTAACACACAACACACACACACAACACACACAACACACACAGCTCCACATTAACACACAACACACACAACACACACAACACACAACACACACAGCTCCACATTAACACACAACACACACACACAACACACAACGCACACAGCTCCACATTAACACACAACACACACACACACAACACACAACACACACAACACACACAGCTCCACATTAACACACACACACAACACACACAGCTCCACATTAACACACAACACACACACACACAACACACACAACACACACAGCTCCACATTAACACACAACACACACACACACACAACACACACAACACACACAACACACACAGCTCCACATTAACACACAACACACACAGCTCCACATTAACACACAACACACACACACACAACACACACAGCTCCACATTAACACACAACACACACACACAACACACACAACACACACAACACACACAGCTCCACATTAACACACAACACACACACACACACACAACACACACAACACACACAGCTCCACATTAACACACAACACACACACACACAACACACACAGCTCCATATTAACACACACACACACCCCCACACACACAACACACACAACACACACAGCTCCACATTAACACACAACACACACACACACAACACACACAACACACACAGCTCCACATTAACACACAACACACACAACACACACAGCTCCACATTAACACACAACACACACAACACACACAGCTCCACATTAACACACAACACACACACACACAACACACACAGCTCCACATTAACACACACACACACCCCCACACACACAACACACACAACACACACAGCTCCACATTAACACACAACACACACACACACAACACACACAACACACACAACACACAACACACAACACACACAGCTCCACATTAACACACACACACACACCCACACACACAACACACACAACACACACAGCTCCACATTAACACACAACACACACACACACAACACAACACACACACAAAGGTGTGTGTGATTACAGTCTTTGATGTCTCTTTGTGTTGATTTTTCTGTTTTGTCGTACACTTTTCTCTCTGCTCATTTGTCTGTGAATCGTCTGGTTCTGGTCTGACGTCTCTGAGGTTTAAATCCTGACCGACAGTGGACAGGGAGCTGTGGATCAGGGGCCAGGGGGTCAGGGGTCAGGGGTCAGGGGGTTAGTGTTAGGGGAACATCTCCATGGAGTCAAGCAGAAATGTTACATAGTGTAGCTTTAAACCTGCTGTAACTGTATAAAGTGTGATCCTTGGAGGCGCTGTCCTTTGTCCTTTGTCCTTTGTCCTTTGTCCTTCGTCCTTTGTCCTTTGTCCTTCGTCCTTTGTCCTTCGTCCTTCGTCCTTGGTCACAGTATAAAGGCTGATCCTTGGAGATGACCTTCTTCAGTCGTCGCAGATGACCTCAGCCGTGTCCACAGGCTTTTGTTTGCCTTTCAGAAGCAGCCGCTGGACTTCAAGGCCAGATTTAAACGCCACGGTAAAGAAACGGCGCGTGGATGATCAGAGGCGCGGCTGAAGTGATTGTGAACGGCCCCGCGGCACATGCCAACGCTGTCTTCATTAGCAAAACCACGAGACGGTCAACACGCGCCCACTGGGAACCAAAACAAAGGCTTCAAAGACACACGGCTCCTTTCAGTCAGTTCACAGCCAGGCAAAGGTCTGACAACGTGTGAAGACGAGCCGAGAGCGCGGAGGGGCGAGCGGGACGCACAAAGTATATGTATAATTAATATATATAATTAATGAAGGTGTCAAAGAAACAAATGCCACGACCAAACACGGCACTTTACTCACTTTATGCAACAGGACAGATCCAGACGAGGGAACGGTCCAGAATTATTCAAACTTTTACCACAAAATCTGCAACAAAACCAAATATGATACAGATGTCAACATTGTGACTCAGGCCAGTGCTCTCCAAACCTCTGTGACCTCTGACCTTCGTCTCCCTCTGAGCTCCCCAAAACTCAACAAATCTGGGAACTTTAGCAGCAATAAATAAATCTGAGAATTTCAGCAGCACATCGCACTTATATTCTCCTGTTTTCATCATCTCCTAAATCTCTTCAAGACGGTGAATGTTACATTTACAAATATTAAGTTATAACAGTCAGATCCTCGTGGGAAACAGTCGGAAACTTTTGATTTGAGATTTTAGCGTCGCAACTCGTCCAGCTGCAGGACGCCTTCAGACTCCAGAACGTGATGATGTCATATATTGTAGAGAAATAAGAAGCTTCCGAAAGGTAAATTCACAAATGTTAAACCCATAGACTGTTTATATAAATGATCATAGCTAACGCGGTAGCCAGCGTGTTCCAAACAGGAAGTGAACATCTTCCTTTGGTCTTAAATGTTCGTATTAACCCTCTACATGATCCTGGGGTTTTTATTTCACTATTGTGTCTGTAAATCAAGATATGAACATTAATAACAGACAAATCAGATCCTTCTTTCCCCGAGGTCGCTCCTGTTAGCGTTAGCAACAGGTTTGATTGACAGTGTTGCTAAGCGTCCGCTCCCTGTTAAATCAGGTGTGTGGGCGGGAAGGGGCGTTACCTTCATCAGCCTCTCTCCTGATTGGCTCTTTGGTTGCTATGATACTCGATGTCTCTGTACCTGCTCGAGCCTCGATGAGCTTCATTTGGAGCTGAAGCTGAGGTGACGTCATCCCTCGGTTCACGTCGTCACACAGTCTGTGGTTAAACCCGTTTCTGTTCTGACGACGCTCTTGTGTAGAACTATGTCCATTTGATCAGTATCATCTGAGCAGAGCTTATCTGTGTTAAACTCACCTGGAAAATCCAGACTGACTCTTCTTTTATTCAGAAGGACATCGGTCTGGTCCTCACGCCTCCGTCACGTCTCGAGTCTGACCAAATATGATCGTCCACTCAGATTTGAGTTCTTTCAGTGGCGAATAAGAAACGAAGGAGCTCATTGGTCACCTGTCATTAATGAACAAAATCACACATCCCTCACCTCAGATAAAAAGAGTTTATCTCAATGATTCTGCAGAAATCCTCCATGTTTTTCAGTCTCTTCTCACATTTCTGTCCGTTCTTTTTCCTCATAAGCCGCCATATTTGTTTTGATACGGACAGACTGCGTGTGATTGGCTAATCCACTTGTCAATCACGTCAAACTAAACTCGGAGATTCAGCAGAAGTTTAACATTTGTGCCTCTAGAATGTTACAACCAGCACAAACATAATCCTCCCAGTTCAGCCGGAGTGATCGTCTGTATCTCACCAAAACAAACACGTCTCACTGTTTTAACAAAACACACGTCTCACTCTCGCTGTTTTAACACATGTCTCACTCTCGCTGTTTTAACACGTCTCACTCTCGCTGTTTTCACTCGTCTCACTCTCGCTGTTTTCACTCGTCTCACTCTCACTGTTTTCACACGTCTCACTCTCACTGTTTTCACTCGTCTCACTCGTCTCACTCTCACTGTTTTCACTCGTCTCACTCGTCTCACTCTCACTGTTTTCACTCGTCTCACTCTCGCTGTTTTCACTCGTCTCACTCTCACTGTTTTCACTCGTCTCACTCTCGCTGTTTTCACTCGTCTCACTCTCACTGTTTTCACTCGTCTCACTCTCACTGTTTTAACACATGTCTCACTCTCGCTGTTTTAACACGTCTCACTCTCACTGTTTTAACAAAACACACGTCTCACTCTCACTGTTTTAACACATGTCTCACTCTCGCTGTTTTAACACGTCTCACTCTCACTGTTTTAACACATGTCTCACTCTCGCTGTTTTAACACGTCTCACTCTCACTGTTTTCACTCGTCTCACTCTCACTGTTTTAACACATGTCTCACTCTCGCTGTTTTAACACGTCTCACTCTCACTGTTTTCACTCGTCTCACTCTCGCTGTTTTCACACGTCTCACTCTCACTGTTTTCACACGTCTCACTCTCACTGTTTTCACACGTCTCACTCTCGCTGTTTTCACTCGTCTCACTCTCACTGTTTTCACTCGTCTCACTCTCGCTGTTTTCACTCGTCTCACTCTCACTGTTTTCACTCGTCTCACTCTCACTCTCACAAAGACACATTTCTGTGGTGGACTGAGACTTGAGGAGCATCTTCAGTTTGTTGAGGACGTTCTCTGGTGGAGGTCATGCCCTCGTCTGAAGCTCAGGATATTTATGTCACATCTCTGGACCGTCTCATTCCCGTCACGTTTGAATCCTGCTGGTCCGGGCTCGGGAATATTCCATCTGAAGATTGGCACTTGTGTTTGAATAAAGCGCGCTCCACCACAGAGCCGCAGGTAGAAACAGTTTTATTTTTACGGCGCTGTAAAAAGAAACGGTTTTGTGTTTTTGTGGCGTCTTTGTGCTGAGCTGGCGTCACGTCAGGGGTTTTATCTAATGGATCATTTCCATCTGATTCATCGACGTTTCACATTCAGACGTTATGTCGTCGATGCCTTTGTTCAAAATGGAACTGCAGCTGATTCAAAGTGTGTTTTTCACATGATCATTTACATTTTAAAGGTGCAGAGGCTGATGGGACCGAAGCCTCAGAAAGTATCACCTGAAAATCCTCCACAGACACAGACGTCGCTCTGGAGGAGACGGGGAGTCACAGTGTGAAGGAAAATGAAGTTTGTTTATGTGTAAATGAATAATGAACATGGAGGTCACATGTTCACACGCCCTGCTCTGGTCCGGTCCAGTCCAGTCCGGTCCGGTCCGGTCCGGTCCAGTCCGGTCCAGAGCAGCCCTCAGTCCAAACAAACTGCTCTAGTCCAACTTCAGGGGTCCAGCCTCAAGAACCCAATCACAGACTCCTCCACATGTGTGAAAATCAGACAGGGTGGAGGGAGAGGTGGAGGGAGAGGTGGAGGGAGAGGTGGAGGCAGAGGTGGAGGGCCCAGGGAACTGATACTGCAGGTGCAGACTCATAAAACATGTGTTATAATCAGACACAGGGCGGAGGGTCTGCTCTGTGTTCACTCAAAAAGAAATATAAAACAGTAAGAGTAATAACTGCAGTACAGTCATAGTAACTGTGGTAAAATGTAGTAACAGTAGAAATAGTCGTGTAGTACAAGAAGAAGAGGTGTTTCTTTTTACTAAACATCTTGTTGTACTTTATAAAATTTGTTTGAAGGAAGAGAACATTTATTTAAAGACTGAGAACTTTCACCTCTGGATCATGGACCCTGTGTCTGGATCCAGAACACACTCCAGAACACACACTCCAGAACACACACTCCAGAACACACTCCAGAACACACACTCCAGAACACACACTCCAGAACACACACTCCAGAACACACACTCCAGAACACACACTCCAGAACACACTCCAGAACACACACTCCAGAACACACTCCAGAACACACTCCAGAACACACTCCAGAACACACACTCCAGAACAAAAAAGTTTATGGAGGCTTGTCGTGTGGGTGATGTAGGCTTGTGGGCGGAGCCTCGTACAGGAGGGTTTTAATAGGGCCAGATCACTAGATTACTCAAACATGTGGATAACGTCTCAAACTTCTGCAGATGTGTTTTATAAAATGTCAAAGCTCGAGGACAAACCAAACCCTCTGTGTTTGTGACTGAACGTGTCGTGTTTCCACTTTTACTTTTAGCTCCTTCACTCAGTGCAAATCGTCACAAAGGAACTGACTCCATTTTGATTCTGTTTAATAAATGAGCGTGAACCTCCCAGAATGCATTTGGTTCATTAGCGCCGTTTAAAGAGCAGAAGGTTGAGAGAGTGACACCTCCTCACGATTCAACGCGTTTCTGCTTTTTCACAACAAAACTCCACCTGATGTTTCCAAGCAACGACTTTAAAAGAGCAAGAAAAGGAGCAGGTGTGAAGAGGAGGAAAGAGGAGAGAGCAGGAGGTGTGAAGAGGAGGAAAGAGGAGAGAGCAGGAGGTCTGAAGAGGAGGAAAGAGGAGAGAGCAGGAGGTGTGAAGAGGAGAGAGCAGGAGGTCTGAAGAGGAGAGAGCAGGAGGTCTGAAGAGGAGGAAAGAGGAGAGAGCAGGAGGTCTGAAGAGGAGGAAAGAGGAGAGAGCAGGAGGTCTGAAGAGGAGAGAGCAGGAGGTGTGAAGAGGAGAGAGCAGGAGGTCTGAAGAGGAGGAAAGAGGAGAGAGCAGGAGGTCTGAAGAGGAGAGAGCAGGAGGTGTGAAGAGGAGAGAGCAGGAGGTCTGAAGAGGAGGAAAGAGGAGGAAGGAGGAGGTGTGAAGAGAGTGAAGTTTGTTTCATTTCCGTGAACAGAAACACGAGTATTTAAAGCTGCACTTCGTGCTTATGCATCTGTTTGTCTCCATGGAGACATTTTCACTTTGCCTGAAATGTTCCGCAGTGTGGCATTGAACTTACACATGTTTGTACTGCTCTAAATGAACTGGAAAAACAGGCATCTCACTGTGAGCTGAGTCGCCTCTCCACAGATCAGACCTGTAACGTGGCCTCATGATGATTTCAGGCAAATGAACAACACGACACAAAGAGGTGACGACACTCGAAAAGTTACACAGTGAGCTTTAAAGACGCCACATCCCTCTGTGTTCTGATCAGGTCTGATGGGTCGTATTTGTGTCACTTTGTCATAATGTTTTGGCTCATAGTTTAAATCAAACTCTCTCTTAAAAACCTCGTTAATTCCGTGTGAACTTGAGTGTGGAGTTGTGCGTTCGCTGTGTGGGTGTGTTTATCTCTGCTGCTGTTGTGTTTCATACAATGGGCTTGTTATTGTGAGGTTTTCACAAATGGAACTGGATTTTATTTTTCCCATTAAAGACGAAAAAACAGCCCCAGTAATAACTCACCTGGTGTGTGTGTGTGTGTGTGTGTGTGTGTGTGTGTGTGGTGTGTGTGTTTGTGTTGTGTGTGTGTGGTGTGTGTGTGTGTGGTGTGTGTGTTTGTGTTGGGTGGGGGTGTGTGTTGTGTGTGTGTGGTGTGTGTGTGTGTGGTGTGTGTGTTTGTGTTGGGTGGGGGTGTGTGTGTGGTGTGTGTTGTGTGTGTGTGGTGTGTGTGTTGTGTTGTGTGTGTGTGTTGTGTGTGTGTGTGGTGTGTGTTGTGTGTGGGGTGTGTGTTGTGTGTGTGTGGTGTGTGTGTTGTGTTGTGTGTGTGTGGTGTGTGTTGTGTGTGTGTGGTGTGTGTGTTGTGTTGTGTGTGTGTGGTGTGTGTTGTGTGTGTGTGTGGTGTGTGTGTTGTGTTGTGTGTGTGTGGTGTGTGTTGTGTGTTTGTGCAGTGTGTGTGTTGTGTGTGTGTGGTGTGTGTTGTGTGTGTGTGTGGTGTGTGTAGTGTGTGTTGTGTTGTGTGTGTGTGGTGTGTGTTGTGTGTGTGTGTGGTGTGTGTGTGTTGTGTGTGTGTTTGTAACCACACACTGTTCAGATGAAGCTCATGAGGCTGAAGCAGAGACACGAGTGTCACAGCAACGACTGAGCCAATCAGGAGCGAGGCTGGTGAAGGTCACGCCCCTTCCTGCTCCAGCTAAACCAGCATCAGGGCGCTTAGCAACGCTGTCAATCAAACCTGTTACTAACACTAACAGGAGACAGAGGAGACACAGAGGAGACACAGAGAGGACACAGAGGGGACACAGAGGAGACACAGAGGAGACACAGAGAGGACACAGAGGAGACACAGAGAGGACACAGAGGAGACACAGAGGAGACAAAGAGGAGACACAGAGGAGACACAGAGGACACAGAGGAGACACAGAGGAGACAAAGAGGAGACACAGAGGGGACACAGAGGAGACACAGAGGAGACACAGAGGAGACACAGAGGGGACACAGAGGAGACACAGAGGAGACACAGCGGAGACACAGAGGAGACAGAGGAGACACAGAGAGGACACAGAGGAGACAAAGAGGAGACACAGAGGGGACATAGAGGAGACACAGAGGAGACACAGAGAGGACACAGAGGAGGCAAAGAGGGGACATAGAGGAGACACAGAGGAGACACAGAGAGGACACAGAGAGGACACAGAGGAGGCAAAGAGGGGACATAGAGGAGACACAGAGGAGACACAGAGGAGACACAGAGGAGACACAGAGGGACACAGAGGAGACACAGAGGAGACACAGAGGAGACAAAGAGGAGACACAGAGGGGACAAAGAGGAGACACAGAGGAGACACAGAGGAGACACAGAGAGGACACAGAGAGGACACAGAGGACACAGAGGAGACACAGAGGAGACAAAGAGGAGACACAGAGAGGACACAGCGGAGACACAGAGGAGATAGAGGAGACACAGAGAGGACACAGAGGAGACACAGAGGAGACACAGAGAGGACACAGAGGAGACACAGAGAGGACACAGAGGACACAGAGGAGACACAGAGGAGACACAGAGAGGACACAGAGGAGACAGAGAAGACACAGAGGAGATAGAGGAGACACAGGGGAGACAAAGAGGAGACACAGAGGAGACACAGGGGAGACACAGAGGAGACACAGAGGAGATAGAGGAGACACAGGGGAGACAAAGAGGAGACACAGAGGAGACACAGAGGAGACACAGAGAGGACACAGAGAGGACACAGAGGGGACACAGAGAGGACACAGTTTTTACATAGAAAGTGAATTGGAGCCAGAGTCGATGGAACAGGAAGTGCGACATGTTCACTTCCTGTTTGAAACGCGGCTGCAGCAGGTTAGACGTGTGCGTTTATATAAACAATGTGTGACTTTCATACGGTGAACTGTAGTACTTGTATTAGTACTTTCATACGGTGTACTGTAGTACTTGTATTAGTACTTTCATACGGTGAACTGTAGTACTTGTATTAGTACTTTCATACGGTGAACTGTAGTACTTGTATTAGTACTTTCATACGGTGAACTGTAGTACTTGTATTAGTACTTTCATACGGTGAACTGTAGTACTTGTATTAGTACTTTCATACGGTGAACTGTAGTACTTGTATTAGTACTTTCATACGGTGAACTGTAGTACTTGTATTAGTACTTTCATACGGTGAACTGTAGTACTTGTATTAGTACTTTTATACGGTGAACTGTAGTACTTGTATTAGTACTTTCATGTGGTGACAGTAGGCTGACAGTAGGGGGCGCTCTCACATATTTCAATACTATGATGATCCTGCACATGACCCACTGTGTGTCCAGAGCGGCTCAAACCCTGACCCCTGACCCTGACCCTGACCCCTGACCCTGACCCCTGACCCCTGACCCTGACCTCAGTAAAGACACTCTAAACTCTTCGTTATCTCTGCTGTCACATCCTGAGTAAATATAAAATGTTCAGTTACGACAGTTTAATTTTATATTTAAGTATTAAAATCTAAGAAGTTTATTCAAAATGATGAATAAAGCAGCTCCACCAACTTTGAACAAAAGTATTAAACTTTGTTCTGAACAAAACTGAACTGGACCAAACAGAACTGGGACTTTTAAACATCAGAGAAAATATAAAATGAACTGTGTGTTTAATGTGAATGTTTAAAGTGAAAATGCAGCTGCGTCTGGTACAAATCATCTTTTCTTTTGTGAGATTAACACATTTGTACAAGGTCCCCACAAATAAAGAATAAATAAAGAAACAGTGGTACATTTCCACGTACAGTAACTCGTGCTACACAAAAGGACGTCCTCAGACAAAAAGAAGAGCCAGATCCTCGTGGCTCACTGCGTAGAGCCAAACCAAAGCACACGGTGGACGTTGTATTGTTCCATGTCCACGAGCGCAGGTGAAAAATGGACTGGAGCAAAAATAGTGTGAGACGAAACAAAACCAGCCCCGGGAATGATCCACCGGACGAAAGTCTGGGACAGGACGAATCTGATGCTTCTGTGTTTTATGAATGAATCAGGTACAAATAAAACTTTAATACAATCACAACGTTTTAATTTTAAATCCCAAAAGTTCAGGACAGAACCAGGACAAAACCAAGACAAACCTCAGGCCTAAGGTGGAACTAAACCAAGTTTAACGAGGAACAAATCTGAGACGATTAAGGACAAAAACTGTTCAGATTCTCACATTATAGTTTTAATATAAATAAAACAAAAGACGAGTTTAAAGTCCAAGTTCAAACCTGATCACACCACAGCTGGTTTGTGTCTGGGGCTTTTCAGACTCGTGATGACGTCATACTCCCAGAAGGGGGCGCAAGAGCCACATTTCCCCATTGATTACATTGATTTCATATTGATTTCAACCAATAGGAAATCAATCAAGCGCAGTAAGTGGCCTTGGGTCCCATCGGAGGAGCTGGAGGACATGTCTGGGGTGAGGGAAGTCTGGGGATTCCTGCTTAAACTGCTGCTCCCGTGACAAAACCCCAGATGAGCAGAAGAAAATGGATGGATTACTTATTGATTACATTGATTTCCTGTTGATGACATTGTGCATCATGTCATGAAATATCCAAACGTTAAATTCACAAACGATGGACTTGATCATTTTTTATCACAGACTAAACCAAAGTCCTCACTTTTACGACAAAAACCTGCGTTTGAACAAGATTCATTTTATCTGCCCCCGTCTGTGGCCGATAACGCACAAGTAGTTCCGGCAACAGTCAAATCACATTTTATATCACTGCTCTGCGTCTATCACCATGACATCACCGTGACATCACTGTGACGTCACCATAGCAACAGGTAAACACACGCTCAACTCAACAGAACAGGTTTTTGGCTTTCACTGGTTGAGACTTTTCAGTTTGTCGCCGTGGAAACAGAATTAAACAACGAGGAGCCGTGTGTTCTGCTGCTTTAATGAGTCTGTGTTGAGGTTAAAAATACAGAATAAGCAGCTCGTCCTCGTTGTTTAATTCTCACTTAAACTTCATTTTGTGCTAATCTCAGTCATGGACGAGTCGGGTCTGGTCCTCACAAATGTTTGAGTTTTAAACTGTGTGGAAAATCAACATGGTCCAGATTATAAAGACTTTTTATCATACGGTGAAACTCTGGGTTCTGGATAAACAGCTTCAATAATGAGAACAGCGCCTCCTCTCTGTGTGAAGCCAGAACTGCACTAAATAAATACAGGAACAACATGGAGAAAAGTCCAGCCTTCTGCACAAAGAGATGAGACGATGTGAGGACATGAGGACAAAACACTGATGATGAGACGGTGTGAGGACATGAGGACGAAACACTGATGACGAGACGGTGTGAGGACGAAACACTGATGACGAGACGGTGTGAGGACATGAGGACGAAACACTGATGACAAGATGGTGTGAGGACATGAGGACGAAACACTGATGACGAGAGGGTGTGAGGACATGAGGACGAAACACTGATGACGAGAGGGTGTGAGGACATGAGGACGAAACACTGATGACGAGACGGTGTGAGGACATGAGGACGAAACACTGATGATGAGACGGTGTGAGGACATGAGGACGAAACACTGATGACGAGACGGTGTGAGGACGAAACACTGATGACGAGACAGTGTGAGGACGAAACACTGATGACGAGACGTGTGAGGACGAAACACTGATGACGAGACGGTGTGAGGACATGAGGACGAAACACTGATGACGAGACGGTGTGTGGACATGAGGACAAAACACTGATGATGAGACGGTGTGAGGACATGAGGACAAAACACTGATGGCGAGACGGTGTGAGGACATGGGCGGAAACACTGCAGAAGAGATGGTTTGAGGACATGAAGAGGAAACACTGATGATGAGACGGTGTGAGGACATGAGGTCAAAACACTGCAGATGAGACCGTGTCAGGACATGGGAGGAAACACGGCAGACGAGACAGTTTGAGGACATGGGAGGAAACACTGCGGACAAGACGCTGTGAGGACATGAGGGGGAAACACTGCGGACGAGACAAAGTGAGGACCTGGGAGGAAACACTGCAGATGAGGCAGTGTGAGGACATGGGAGGAAACACTGCAGATGAGACAGTGTGAGGACATGGGAGGAAACACTGTGGATAAGACAGTGTGAGGACATGGGAGGAAACACTGTGGACAAGACAGTGTGAGGACATGGGAGGAAACTCTGCAGATGAGACAGTATGAGGACATGGGAGCAAACACTGTGGACGAGACAGTGTGAGGACATGAGGACAAAACACTGCGGACGAGACAGTGTGAGGACATGAGGGGGAAACACTGCGGACGAGACAAAGTGAGGACCTGGGAGGAAACACTGCGGACGAGACAGTGTGAGGACATGAGGGGGAAACACTGCGGACGAGACAAAGTGAGGACCTGGGAGGAAACACTGCAGATGAGACAGTGTGAGGACATGGGAGGAATCGGCTGCATTCTAAAACACACAGGCCTCTCCAGAGCTCACACAAGAGGAGAGGAGTTAGAGGGAGATATGGACCAGCAGAGGAAACGAGCGTGAGGTTTGGAGAGAAAAATCAGACCCAGGCTTTAGTTTATGTGCAGCGAATAAGAAATACACACACAGACATATATACACAAGAGTATAACTGTACACACACACACGAATACACACAAATACACACAAATACACACAAATACACACACCTCAGGCAGAAAAATATGAGCTGAAGAAAGTTTAGTTTGGATCATATGAGAGTGTGGAGTAAATACACTTTATCCAGGTCCTATTTGAACTTTCCCAGTCGGATCTGTGCAGCGGTGGGAAGAGATACTCTTTACATTACAGTTACTTTCCACAAACTGAATAAAAAAAGTGACTGAGTGAGTGTGACGTCACCACAGCGTTCGGCCGCTAATGAAGCACGAGTATCATAGCAACCAAACAACCAATCAGGAGAGAGGCTGTTGAAGGTCACATGGCTTGAAGGGAAGGACCTGATTTGTCTGTTATTAATGTTCAGATCTTGACACAAAAGTGAAATAAAAACCCCAGGATCATGTAGAGGGTTAATACGAACATTTAAGACCAAAATGAGTCTGAAGCAGCAGAGACAGAGAGAGGACAGAGGGGACACAGAGGGGACACAGAGGAGACACAGTTTAAGTGAATTGGATTTGATGGAGCAGGAAGTGCGTCTATGATCACTTCCTGTTTGGATCACGGCGACGGCAGGTTAGTGATGTCCATTTATATAAACAGTCTGTGTTACTTTACTGAATTAAAAGGAACACATGACGGTACTTCATCATGTCACTGTGGTTTTGGACTACACAGTATCTCCACGGAGACGAGCAGGAGGCATAACAGACGGAGTAACAGACACGGAGTAACACGCGGAGTAACAGACATGGAGTAACAGACACGGAGTAACAGACATGGAGTAACAGACATGGAGTAACAGACATGGAGTAACAGACATGGAGTAACAGATGGAGTAACAGACTGAACCAAAAATCTGTGATCATTACTTATTTTCTTTGAAAAGCTCGTAAAGTGTTGAGGATAAAAGAATGAAATCCACATGACCACATGTGTCTTTGGTCTGTAATACAGGGGCGGAGCCATCAGGAAGTGTGACATCATCACACGGAACAGGGGCGGAGCCATCAGGAAGTGTGACATCATCACAGAGAACAGGGGCGGAGCCATCAGGAAGTGTGACATCATCACAGAGAACAGGGGCGGAGCCATCAGGAAGTGTGACATCATCACAGGGGACAGGACGAGAGCACGCTGAAATCACCAACAAACTCGAGTCTTTATTATCAAAATCACGTTTTAAATTTCCGTATTGTGACGACACTAATGACTTTCACTCCCCAGATGAAAGTGTCTTGCTCAGAGGTTTCCCGGGTTACCGCTCTGGGTTTATTCCTCGGAGCTGCAGCGGTTTGTCTTGTGTTTGGGTTTTGTTTACACGCTCGGGTTTGACTGACGGTTTGGTGGCGCCGGGAGTCCCATGGCTGCTCATTAGGCAGTGCTCGGGGCATACTAATGCAGCTGGAGATCCACGCTCGCCCGCCGCTGTAATCACTCACACGTTAACCTTTAACATCACACAGGTTCACTTTTAAAGGGACGCAGAGACACGTTCTCCACCTCTGGAGCGCGGCCAAAAACAATTGGACCTAAAATAATGCGGCATAAGAGTCGTGCATAATGTAAACGCCGCAATAGAGCATTATGTAAGACGAACGCGCTCCCTGTACTTTACAAACACAATCTGTGGAGGGAATACAGACGTAAGGGCCGTTAATGCTCCGGTCCACGCTCTGTTTGGTTTTAATTACTCTAAATTAACCATGTGAACCAGCGCTAATAAAAATGGACCCATTAAGACTTAATCACACAAAAGGCATTCGCTGCAGCGGGTCGGGCCGTTTTTTATTTTTATGACTTTTAAGAGAGATGCTGAATCATGATTGTAATGTTTTCAACCTTATGTTCTGCTGAAAAACTATTAGCTAAAGCTAGCTAAACGGTCACATTTTTACACCGCGCGTTTCCACCAACAACAAGGATCAGAGTGTTTCACATCAAGAACCACACACACACACACACACACACCAGTGCACACACACACAGAGGGGGGTGAAGTGTCTTGCCCAAGGACACAACAACAGTATTCATCTGTGGGAGCTGGAATCGAAATGATGTTTATGTCGAGAGCCGGATAAAAACTTGGGGCTCAGATAAATCATTTCTTTATCATCAGATTAAAGTTTAACTTAACAAAGCTTTAGACAGAGCAGTGCCTCCTGCTAGCATCACACCCCCAGGGAATGTTGATGACATCAGCTGCAAAGTGTCAATATGAATTTGAGTGCACGACGTACTGTAGGGTGGGAATCACCAGTTTGTTTCATTTCAACTTCAATTTCATTTTATTTTTGTAACGCCCAAAATCACAACAACAGTTGTCTCGAAGGGCGTTCATGTTTTGGTTGATGGGGGAAACCGGAGTACCCGGAGGAAACCCATCCAGACACGAGGAGAAACATGAAAAACTCCACACAGAAAGGCCTGGTGACCCGGGGATCAACCAAACCTTCTGCTGTGAGACATGAGCCACTCAGCCACCGAGATATACACACAAAAACACACAACACACAAAAACACACAACACACAAAAACACAACAACACACAAAAACACACAACACACAAAAACACAACAACACACAAAAACACAACAACACACAAAAACACAACAACACACAAAAACAAAACAACACACAAAAACAAAACAACACACAAAAACACAACAACACACAAAAACACAACAACACACAAAAACAAAACAACACACAAAAACACACAAAAACACAACACCACACAAAAACACAACAACACACAAAAACACAACAACACACAAAAACAAAACAACACACAAAAACAAAACAACACACAAAAACACAACAACACACAAAAACAAAACAACACACAAAAACAAAACAACACACAAAAACAAACAGGAAAATCAAACAACGGGATGTCCGTCAGCGTCTCCGTCTGCATGTCCGTTGCGTCTCTGTTTACGTGTCCATTTGCGTGTCCATCTGCGTCTCTGTCTCCATCTTTTTGTCCGTCTGCATGTCTGTCTGCGTCTCCGTCTGCGTGTCCGTCTGCTTGTCCATCTGCATGTCCGTCTGTGAGTCTGTCTGCGTGTCCGTCTGCTTGTCCGTCTGCGTGTCCGTCTGCGTGTCCGTCTGCGTGTCTGTCTGTGAGTCTGTCTGCGTGTCCGTCTGCCTGTCCATCTGCTTGTCTGTCTGCGTGTCCGTCTGCGTCTCCATCTGCATCTCCGTCTGGGTGTCCGTCTGTGAGTCTGTCTGCGTGTCCGTCTGCGTGTCCGTCTGTGAGTCTGTCTGCGTGTCTGTCTGTGAGTCTGTCTGCGTGTCCGTCTGTGAGTCTGTCTGCGTGTCTGTCTGCGTGTCTGTCTGCGTATCCATCTGCGTGGCGTCAGATTCTTGTTTCCATGGAGATAGATGAGCTTAATGCCAGACTTTGGAACATTCTAGACAGGGCGATTTCTACAGGATCAACAAACCCCTCTGCAGAGAAACGCTTATGATGCGTTTGCAGTTTATTATTCCACATGTCTGACTCCGCCCCCTCGCCTTTGAGCGGCTTGGACTTAAATGAGGCAAAGAGCTGAACACGATTTTAGAGTTGCACCATTTTGTTAAACTGCAACTTATGGATGAAAGAGAATTTTTTATCTAATCAAACCATTTCCAAACCCAGAAGTAGCCGTACGTTACTGCCGGACGGGGTCGGAAACTGACGCTTCAGCAGAAACGTGCAGCAGGTCGACAGTTTCAATCCCCGTCAGGACATAAAGACAAATGTAGAGACACAGATCGCTCTGTTCTGTTTTACCTTTTAGGACTTTGAAAATGACTCCCCCTGCAGGTCATTAAGACTCTGGATCAGACTGTGCACCTCCCCGTGTGAGGGCGAGTTAGACAGGTGTGGACACAGGGCATCACGGCCCGAATAACTACAACTAAAGATTATGTCAGGATTATTAAAGTCACTGACGTCTATATTTAAACAACTGTTAGAATATAGAAGAGAAGGGGAGGGGCTAGAGTTAAAAACCAGGGAGAAGAGGCGGGGCTAGTGTTAAATACCAGGGAGAAGAGGCGGGGCTAGAGTTAAATACCAGGGAGAAGAGGCGGGGCTAGTGTTAAATACCAGGGAGAAGAGGCGGGGCTAGAGTTAAATACCAGGGAGAAGAGGCGGGGCGAGACCATATTATAGTTTACTGCGCCCCCTAGTGGACATAACAGGGAGGTAACTGTTTTATAAACGTTTAACATCTTCCATATTTTTCATAAGAGCATTTTGTTTTGTGCTGTTATTAAAGTGGAAATGTGGAGAATCTTTACTGTTGGAACAAAAAATTATTTGGAGAAAAAGTCAAAAAAAAATCACTGACGTTTGTTTTTATTTGGGACGTTTGTTTTTATTTGGGATCCACGGAGACTAAAAGGTTCATTCCGTCGTGTTTATGTGATTTTTTTCAGTATCGACTCTTTTTTAAATGAGCATAAACTTCATAGAGACGTCTGTGTTTCAAATCCAAGTATTGATTTTTCTACGCCCCAAAAAATGTGTGAATCTGCAAACGACATTATCCACAGAGACGTGACGGTAAAATGAGACGTATTTATACTCGACTCTTTTCTCTGTTCGACTGTGACTTGAGCTTTTAAATGTGTTTAGTCTGATCTGCTGCTCTTCATTTCCTCTTTGCAAAGTCAAATCTAATTTATTTATAAAGCATTTTTTAAAAAGAGCTACCACTGCCAAAAGTGCTGCTCAACAAAAAGTGCAAACTAATAAAACAAAAGATGTAAAAACACAATAGAACACAACAAATACAAAAGAACACGAGAGTCCGGCTCGTGTTAAAACTGCAAATGTAAAGAGATGAAACACAGACGCCATGTTTTTGTTTGAGTTCCTTCGTCCAAACAGAACGCACTGAAAATGAAAACTCCTCTTTTGTCTTTGATCGGTAAAACTTTGGAGAAAAGCTACTGTTTTTAAATAAATAGAACAATCGCAAGTATTTAAAATATGTAAATGTCCTGTACCCGATTTCATTTGTGTTTTTTAGCGAATCTTGGTAAATTCCTCGGTAAAATAAGTATTTGTTCATCTACAAACACAAGATTTGTCTCTCACAGACCTGTACCTTCTTCTTTCAGAGGCTCCTCTGTCCTCCACTCGTTCTCTGTATTAATGGCCCCTGTTTGAACTCGTCCTCAGTATAAAAGACACATGTCCACAACCTCAAACAGTCAGACTCAAACTCCACTATGGACAAGACCAAAGAGCAAAGGAACCACAAACAAAACTGTAGACACCAGGCCCCGAACACTCAATCTGCAACAGGTAAGAGCTGGAGTCAACAAATCAACTGTGGAGCAAGTATTACAAAATGGAACAAGACCAAGACCTGGGGCTCCACCAAGATCTGACCCCGTGGGGTCAAAATGACACAAGAACAAAGAGCAAAAACCCCCAGAACCACACGACCGAGTGAATGACCTGCAGAGAGCTGGGACCAAAGTAACAAAGGGACAATCAGTAACACACTACACCACCAGGGACTCAAATCCTGCAGTGCCAGATGTGTCCCCTGTGA